>NC_072896.1:101878106-102181136 GCF_027943255.1 Anastrepha obliqua | reverse complement strand
TCGCATATTTGAAGCTTATTACTTTCAAGAGTGCAGCCTTACCGTGTGGCTTCTAACCAAATATTTAGAATGACGAACTAAAAAATCAATATAGGTATACATTTTATTTTTAATTGCTCTCATAGATCACCTACTCGCCTGGCTACAAACACATTGACCATGCGAATTGCACTCTTGTTACACTTTCTCTTAGGATCTCTGTATTTCCAGTTGCATCTCCTGCTATTCTCGAATCACTTGTACCTCCCTTTGAATCTGCGTATATCCGTCATACAGCACTTTGTGATCAACTTAAAATGATGATGATTATGTTGTTGCTCTTTATTTCATATTAAATTCAAATAACTGCAATGGCATAATAATAAATAACAGAACGCACGACTATAACAAAAAATATTTCAGCACATAGCTATTTTTACTTACTACTTATTCAAAAACTAATCCTTAAATGAAAATATTAATTAATAGGTACACAACAAATAACATGCAAATTAGGGCAGTTCATTGTATAGAGTTTTATAATCACTACAGTTCAAAATCATGTTTATATTTAAGAGATTCAATATCTTCTCCCTAAAATGTTCACAACAAAACTTTGTATAGACAGGGGGGCATTCAAGACTTTGCATTTCAATTAAGAAGCCCTCCTTTCGACGAAAAAGATCAAACTTATGACATAAGCAGACAAGTCGTGACTGAAATAGTTATGTTTGAAAGTGATAGATCACACAGTAAAAATTTTAGTTTAATGTTAATACCAATTTGGTGTTTATATATAACAATTCCAGAAAGTATAAGATTAAAACCATTCCGGTTTCAGAAAAGAGAGAGAGAAGTTAATTAAAATATTCTCTTTAAAAAAGCAAGAATGAGACTAAATTATATACTTTTAAAGGTTTAAAAATAAAGCTAAAATGGTTTTGACTTTATCCGAGAATTGAAATAAATTTAATAATAATTAGAATTAAAGTGAATCCAAAATTGAATTGAATGTAGAACTTTCTTGGAATTGAAAGTAAACCCTTGAATGATATTTTAATTCCAAAAAGGAATTGAATCCAAACCAAAATTGTAGTAGATTTAGTACATTGTTGACGAATCCTCAAAACAAAAAACAAAATAAATTTTTTAAATAAATATTAACGTTTTATTTAAAATGACATAAATTTATATACATAAGTGAAATAATAATACATATTTAAATTTTATTCTATAATTTCACATGGCATTAATAAAAATCTATAAAGTACACTTCAAATGGTCTTACATTTTTAAGGCTATTAAATTTAATTAATTCTGAAAGATCTGTTGAAATAATTTCATAACACTTCAAAATGGAATTAAATTCCTTAGTGACAAACAAAACGGTATATTAAATACGTAAAATGCTTTAAAATACAAATCAAAAACTTGCCTAAATTTATAATGCTCGGGAACTGCTATCTTCTTACCATCAATTGTTATAAAATATTGGTAAATTGTGGCTTTGTCTTGTCCAACTGCAACGATTGTGGGCTGACCAGACGTTATTTTATATTCTTCTAATGGTGTGTTAAGCTGTAAAAACAAATTTTTTTATTTATCCCATTAAGAACAAAAAATTTATAGTAAATTACGTTTTCAAAAGAAATAAAACTGTCGACAGATTTTTGGAATTTGGCTTTTTTTTTGTTCGCGTCCACTGGCAGTGGATGGCAGCAACTTTAAGAAAATCAAATAAGGTATTACTTCAGACGTCCATTCTGTAAGTTTCCCAAATTAGAACCGCCACTCGCAGCAATAAAAATTTGTTCCACACTGCTTTCATATTTCCCACAGTTCTCTAAAAACCTATTTGCAATAGCCTCCCTATACCGAAGATTAAAATCAAAATCAATCTAGAACAAATTATTATTACTATTTAAATGTAGGTGATATAATTGTTTATGTATTACCAGTGACGATTCATATACAAATATTGGGAAATTTTCCAAAACATTGCACGCAGTTGCGATAAATTTTTGTCTTGATTTTAACGTTTCTCGCAATTTCTGCTGCACCAGATTCAGTTCGTCTTTAACTATGCAGTTTTGAAAAAAACTAAGATCTTCTTCAGAAATTACCTCGCTATCATCGCTTTCCTTGTTGACCTCGGACAGTTTACGTTTTTTGGAACTACAGCCACCGAGTTTTGTAAGTTTAGTGTTTATGTTTTTTAGTTTTGCAACTAAATAACCTGAATTGTTCTCTGGATTAAAGAACAAATCCTAAAATGATTTTGGAGTTTAATTGAAGTCAGATGGTATTTTTACGTATTAGCACAATGTTACGCATACTTACAATTCCTCCAAACTTGCTATTGGTAATCTTATAAGCAGAAAAAGACGTATTATTGACTCGGCTAGTGCAATTTTTTCCTCACGAATTATCACTCAAAGTGTTAGTGTTTTTGTATTCCTCAAAAATACTAGAGAAATCTCCACTTCTGATGTAGTTCTCCAGATCCTGTTGAATTTTTTAACACTAAAACGTCTCTTACACTTTATTTGCTACTTACCTTATGATTTAAGCTTGATGCTTCTTTCCTTGGCGAATTTTCGTATATTTCCAATAAAAACACAGCGACAGCCTTTATATTGGCGAATAATATCTTGGAAATCATCAAAAAAAAATTCAGCTCCGTCGCGGTCTCTAAATGCTAATGCATACTCAGTATTAATATTTAATTGTTGTACAACTGCCAAAAAACACCATTAAATTTTATAAAATCTCAACAATTGTTTCGATTACTTACTTGATGCAATTGTTTTATCCACCGAGAACTCCTCACTTTCAGGATTGATTATTTTAAGGAAATGCACTTCCGCGTGGTATTTCACTTTAAAAAAAATGCTTCTAGAATAGTGGAAAAAGTGACACTGAGAGTGAGAGAGTGACAGAGATTGAGAGAATTTTTTAATACTTTCTTGGTTTTACTTTAAAGCAAATAATACTAAAGTTCAGAGTACATTAAAATTAATTGAGAGTGAGAAAATTTTTTAATACTTTTTTGGTTTTACTTTTAAGCCAATAAATTTTAAATTGAATATAATTGAAACTTAAACTGAAACCAAGATAGCTTGAAACATTAAAGAGAGCATTTTAATGTTTTTTCGGTCTTACGTTAAATCTAATAGGTATTAAATTTCAAAAACGCAATGCTCAGCACCAATTAAAGTTTTGTTTTAAACTCTTAAAATAAAACTTTTTAGAATTCAAAATCAAATTTAATTCCAAAATTGTATAAATTCAATAGCAACTGGTATTAAATATAAACCATAATTTTTTCCTGCAGGATACAAGTGAGATGCAGATTTTTTTGGCTGAGTTTAAAAATACCGAGAATTCTTTGACAGTTTTTCTATAAACTGCGGAATATATGCCCTCAAAAAAGCAGAAGAAAAGGCATTTAGAGGCTCCATATTCAAAGTTTGCGATAAATCTTTTCATTTTTTAATCCAGTATACACCAAGGCGCACAGTGTCTTTAGCAAAATATGCGGACGTCTGTCATTTGACGGAGAAAAGCAGTGCAAAACATAATACATATGAGCTGTAAGAGTATGGTAAATATTGCGGAAGCAGGTTCGTTTCAATATGGATCATGTAATTCGGTGTTTTTGCAAGCAAAAATAAGAGTATAAGTTTTTTTTTTTAATAAAGAAACGCAAAAGTTTTTCTACTAGCTCATATTTTTCTATACCGCAAACACCATAAAACATAATCGATCTTGAGCACCCATCAAATATTAATTTTTTTTTTAGAATTATGTCTCTGAAGCCATGTAGCAGTTTATTGCTGTTTCAGATCTCCTTAAGATTTGGCATTGAGAAGCAGTCACATTTCTTACGTTTCTTGTTTGCTAAAGTTGAGAACTCTCGCAAAACTCGTAAATAACTTTTCCATACAGTTCAGGTATTGGGAAGCTAATTCTAAGTGCATAATCGACAAAAAGGGAGTGCCCACATTTGAATTTCAAAGACAGTAAAGGAAGTAGGGTAAACTGTTTGATGCCTTCAAAAATTGTTTTAGAAATTAAGAAAACTAGCACTAATAAAATATGTTCCACACACAAAAATTTTTGCGAGAATTTTTAAAGTTACAAGCATAAATAAATATCTATACTCTACTTAAATACGTACCTGAATAATTTTATTCAAAGAGGTTTTGGGTTTCATAGAGAAAAAACATAAATCGCCATAAAAGACTGCACCAGAGAATTCATTTGGCTTCATCTCCTCTTCGAATACCTCAATTTGTCACACAGAGGGGCCTATGTAAAAATTACGTAATTTACAAGGTGAAGTCCATAAAAATGTTTTTGATGGTGCCATTTTGTAATGAGTTAATGCGTTGGAAGTTGCATCCCTTGTTGACTTCCAGTGAAAGCTTGGTGGCAATCGATTCAGTGGAAGCGAAGTTATTGCGTCTAAAGTGTCAGTATATTTGTGTCATCGTCATCGGTACAAAAATGAGTTTCGAACAAAGAACTAATATCAAATTTTGTTTTAAAATCGATAAAACGTTTACCGAAACATTTAAATTGATGAAAAAAGTTTATGGCGATAATTTTCTATCTCGTGCCAGAGCTCATGAGTGGTTTACACGTTTCAGAGAAGGTTGTGAGGACATAAATGGCAATGAACATACGGGCCGCCCAAAATCAGTAATCACCGAAAACTCCATCGATTGTTCGTAAATTTATCAAAAATGAACCGAAATCATCGTTGAAATTCAAGGAGTCGGAGTTGAGTTCCTCCAAAACACCGAATTATCGTATTTTAACTGATCATTTGGACTTACGAACGGTCTGTGCAAGTTTAATTCCGCACAAGTTAACTGGGGACCAAAATTTGCTCAGAATTCAACATTCGTAAGGCTTCACTAAAAGGGCGAGAAAAGACGAGAACTTCCTTCACAATATTGTAACTGGTGATGAAACGTGGTGTTTCCAACATGAGTCTGAAACTAAGTGTCAAAAGTGTCGAATGGAATCACCACCCAAAAGAAGTCAAAAATCAGCATCTACTTGGCTTATTTGTTTTTACGATTCCAAGGGAATTAACCACAAGGAGTTCGTGCCAATGGCCCAAACCGTCAATGCAAATTTCTATCATGGCGTTTTGAAGCGTTTGTTGCATCGCATTCGTCGAATTCGCCCTGAATACCGGAAAGGAGGAAGCTGGCGCTTATTGCATGATAATGCACACCATCTCATCGATCCACTCTTGTGATTGGTTTTTTGACTAGAAGTCGCATTTTAATCACTCACCGTATTCGCCTGATATGGCCCCCTGTGACTTCTACCTTTTCGGAAAATTGCATTTGGCCATGAAAGGTAAACGTTTCGCGGCCGTAGAGGCAATCCAAAAGGGTTGTACCGAGATCCTGAAGGACATTCCGGTCAAAGACCTGAAACACTCACACTTTTAGATTACGCATGTGTGTATCCGTGCATCGAGGCTAGAGAGGACTGTTTTGAACAAATAAACCCGAAGTTATCAGAACAAAGCTCCTGTCGTTTCTATTTTTGCTCAGTCTTATTTATTTTGGACTTCACCTTGTATGCCGTGAAGAAATTTACGGACTTGTAACGCATTGCAAATGAACTATTTATTACCGAAATTATAAGAGTTTTACTCAGATGGCTCAAAAATGTCGTTGACATTATTAGTTTTCTTTCTGAGTTTTCTTGAAAGTTAGTTGTTGAAGTTATTGAAAACGTCATGTGGCGATAATTACACAGTCCTGCGAGGGTGAGACAAACAATAGACGTTATACCCAACGTATACGTAACTGAAACTATTAATTTCAAAATGTTTTTTTAAAAATCGTACAATAATTTAAAAAAATGGGTTTTAAAGCTAAAGAGTTGTACTATGCGACCTTTTCGTCGAAAATTGAAAAAAAAATTTTCTATCCCAAAAAAAATTATCAAAAATGGCTAAAATGGCCATTTTTTGACCTTTTAGGCTTCATTTACCAAAAATCCTGACGTGATGGAGCATTTTGAAGGTCAGATTCGTTTTCAGCGCATAAAAAACTACAAGAAACAAGTACAGCCATTCTAGAAACTGAAAAAAGTTAAATTTCGCAGGCCTGTGTTATTCAAACAAATTTCAAATAGGAACTGCGATTTTTTCATCTTTCAAAATAAGCGGTATTACGTTAACAGTAGGTTTTTGAAAGATGGATTTCCTGTTAAAATATTATTTATTCTAAAAATACTAGACATTCTTATTTTTTTATTTTTTTTATTCTTTTTTTTTAATTTTTTTATTATTTTTTAAGTATTTTTTTTATTATTATTATTTTTTTTTATTAACGCATCTTAAAAAAATTACAGAGACATTATAATATTGCAACTAGTATATAAATAATAATACTAGCAAACAATATTAATTTTTTTTTCATTTTAAAAGGAAGCATTTTATATATGTTTTAAGTACATATAAGTAAAAATTAAATGGAATTGTTCTTCTAATATACTTATATAAATACATAGTTACGAAAAAATCTTAAATCAATACCATTTACTCTCAATTAAAATTTGTTCTCCTTCCAAAAATCGCATACACCCGCTTGATTTGACACTGCCATGTCGTATATCAACTCCACATCCAACATATTCACAAATGAAAACGAAAAATTCCATTAAAGTTTTATCAAAAGAAAAACTTTTATTATTCAATAAGAATAATCATAAAAACGAGGGCTCGGCACTCGGTTCTTAGCCAAGAAGCAGCCATCATTAGCAGCTGTGCTAACCTATAAATATTCGACACTCGCAATGGTGGCGAACACAATTAGTAGCGTAGTGAAATTAAAAAAATAAAAATAATAATTAGCAGTCGCGATGCAGCATCGATAAAACTCACAGCACTGCGTAAAAAAATCGTTCGTTCAGCGATGCAAACTTCTACCTACAGATGTGTGGGTGGGTGTCCTTGCTTAGCATCTTTTAAAGGCGGCCAATCACTTGGCGTTAGCAGTTCTCATCAGCCCCAAAAGTTTAGCAAAACTTTTTATCTTGCACGTAATTTTCACTAATTTACTGTCACCTCCACGCGCTGTGCATACTAAATACTCGTACCCACAACCATTTTGTTGGAGGCGGGCTATTATGGTATTTATCCTTCTTATTCGAATTCAATGCTTCTTTGTTAGCTGAAAGAAACGAATACTAACATTTGTTACAATAACTTTTCTCCGGTAAAGTTATTACTAATATTTAATAATTGTTTCCCTTATTAGTTTTATGGATTAGAATGTCAACCTATGTAGTTCGCCTCAAGAGAACAATAATCGTTTGGGTTCGTGAGTCGCCAGTGCATTTCTGCGTGGAATATGAACGGATAAGTTCGTGTTCGATCATTAAAATTTAGTTATGCTCTTTCAGTACACAAAAAGTTTGATGTAAACTAAAGGGTGTTTTTTTTAGAGGTTAGGTTTTCAAGATGAAATAAAACGTATATAATTTAATGTTATGGCCAAGAATGTAGCTTTATTATAAAGATAAGGGTTTGCCATTATGTTTTAAAAATGATTTCGGGCAAGTGGCCGCCGCGGCTGGCTCGAATAAATTCCAGCCGAGAGGCCCAATTTTCGACCACTTTTTGCAGCAATTGGGGCCGTATGTCAGCAATAACGCGCCGAATATTCTCTTCCAAGACGTCAATCGTCTCGGGCTTATCTGCGTAGACAAGCGACTTCACATAGCCCCACAAGAAATAGTCCAGCGGTGTTATATCGCACGATCTTGGAGGCCACGCCACAGGTCCACGGCGCGAGATAATGCGCTCACCAAAAGTTTCCTTCAATAAATCGATTGTTGCGTTGGCTGTATGGCATGTAGCGCCGTCTTGTTGGAACCAAAGGTCGTCCACATCAACATCGTCCAATTCAGGCACGAAAAAGTCATTAATCATGGCTCTATAGCGCTCTCCATTGACTGTAACATTATGGCCGGCTTCATTTTTAAAGAAATATAGACCAATGATTCCCTCTGCCCATAGAGCACACCAAACAGTGACTTTTTGAGGATGTAACGGCGTCTCAGCAATGGCTTGTGGATTATGTTCACTCCAGATGCGACAATTTTGCTTATTGACATACCCATTCAACCAAAAGTGAGCTTCATCGCTGAACAAAATTTTCTTGTGAAAATCGGGATCGGTGGCCATCTTGTTTTGGGCCCAAATTTGCACGATTTGCAAACGTTGTTCAGGTGTAAGTCTATTCATTATGAAATGGCAAACCAAACTGAGCATAAATCAAGTGACAGCTGTCAAAAAGACCAATTACGAAAAAAGTAGTGCCAACTTGAAAACCTAACCTCTAAAAAAAAACACCCTTTATTTAAATCTAATAGTTTGGCTTAAAACGTGGGAACTTTTAAAAAAGCTGAAGAAAACGTTTCGTACATAGTTTTATGGATAATTGCCTTAAATTCCGCTATATACTACTGCTATTCATCATATTGGGTGTGTGAAAAATGGGTAGACTGGTCACTCATCTTAAACCAAGGAAGAAGGTAAACGAAGAGGAATCGTCTCAAACTCGTCTCCCATTATCAGTGGCAAAAAACATGGAACCGAAAAATTCAAATCATCATCACAGCTTCGAAGGCCATCACCAGATAGATAAATGAGACGTCGCCCAGGTAACAGGATAATCCTAGTTGAGGCTGACCTATTGAAAGCATTCAACACACCTGAACCAAATAGCGAATGATTAAACAATGGGTCCCCAGGGACTCGTACTCTTCACTACACTGCTCTTTGCCTACCATACATAGCCGAACTACCTCCGCCTCCAAACTATTTTACCATCCTTACAGTAAAATGCTTTTCTCCTTCTCAGGGCATACCATCATCGCCTTGCAAGCTACGAACAATGTCCTCAAATCACTAACCGGCGGCACTAGATGTGTGGATAAGGGAAATTTTCTCAAAACTTACAAGTAAATCAGCAGGCCAGCAGCGAGCGAACAGCCAGTAGTCGTTGGGACCCAAATCTGGCGAATACGGAAGATCTGGGAGCCATTGTTCTGATTGACTTGTGACACAGTGCGCTGTCTTGACGAAACAAAACAGTGAGCAAAGCCGGCCCCCACTTTGAACAGAGCTTTCTTATAGTCAAATGCTCATGCAATATAAAGCCAGTACATTCTTTTGATATCTTTACGATGTCAGCTAACTCACGATTTTTGACGTGATAACGTCTTATAATTCGATTTAGCGGGCTGCACGCACGAAAAAATGTGTCGTTACCTTGCTCATTAGTGTTACCTTGCTCATTGCCGTTACCTTGCTCATTTGTCGTTACCTTGCTCATTGCCGTTACCTTGAATGAACTGCAAGCGAGAGCGCGGAACGAACGACAAAGAGCACAATCGGCCCCCGCGTTCGGCAACGTTCGACATCTGGTTCTGTCCTACTTGAGTGAGCATATATATGTATGTATATGCGCATATGTAGGTATATAAATTCACATACTTGTATTTGCATATGCCTTCTTCCTGTGTGCATGGTAATGAACCATTTCTCTGTTGAGAATAGGACGATGATAGAAAAAGTAGGAAATGAAAGGGAGTGTTTCGAGTGTAAAGTGTCTTGAAAAAGGCAAATCGATGATGGTGCCTCTTAGTGTTGTTGACTTATTAACGTCTGATGCACAATCGAAATTGAAGATATCTTTCATGAATTTGATAAATGTTTCGTCATTTTTCACGTTTGTGTAAATGTAACTTGGCCTATTCCATTGCAATTCCATTTACCTCCTCCTCTATATCCATACAAAATATCTATCAAACAAATAAAATTAAAATTTTGTTTTGAAAATTGCAACCATTCCATCAATATTTTCTTATGACGTTGTCACGTTAAACTATCGTCAGTAAGCCGACTTTACAGACAACCTCTTTTTTTTGCGGATTTGTTGCTAATCACTGCATATGTGAACGTACCTTTAAGTAGCAACTCAGGAATATATTTTTTTCACCCTCTTGTATTGGACAATACACTCCAAAGCCAACACATGGGTTAAGTGTCTACTGGCAGTAATCGGTTACTTAGAAAGCAATCGATTGCTCTTTTCGATACTTTGCCAGCAATTTCTGTAAATAAAGCCGGCATTTGACATTTCTTTGTTCCTTTCTGTCATTTTATCATTTACAACTATCACGAAGTTTTGTCGTTGATGAAAGTTTAGCGCTGTTGGTACAAAAAAAAGTAAATTACGTTATCAAGGCCACGTAATTAAGGCATTAACTAAAAGTTAACCGCTAACTTAGAAAAGTTATCACAATGATTGCATTACTCTCATTGAGAAGGTTTTTTCTACCCCTAATTGTGCTGGCAATCGCGGTAACGTTGGGAACAGCGGATGTTCCACGTCCACGCGGTGTACCGCTGTTCAAAGCCTCGCTCTACACACCCCGTACGGATAAAAGTTGGGTTTGTCTGGATAACCAAAAAGCCATTCGTCATACCCAAATCAACGATGACTACTGTGATTGTGCGGACGGCAGTGATGAGCCTGGTACTTCTGCCTGCTCGAATGGCCACTTCAATTGTGCCAACCTTGGTCACCGTGCCGAAGACATACACAGTTCACGTGTAAATGATGGTATATGTGACTGCTGCGACGGCAGCGATGAATGGACTGAGGGTGCTGTAAATTGTCCTAATACTTGCGTAGAACTAGAACAAGTGGAAGAACAGCAACGTCGCACTCAAGCCGAACTACATAAACGCGGTAGTGCTAAGCGAGCGGAATTGATAGCCAGGGGAAAGCAAATGCGCGCTGATCGTGAAGCACGACGCAAAGTACTGGAACAAAGACGCAATGAGCAGGAGGCGGTAAAAGTAGAAAAACAATTACTGAAAGACATCCAAGAAAGAACTGAATCAGACGCACTCGATATATACAAAGAGCAACAACGTGAAAAAGATGCAGCTGCCGCAGAAGCCGCAAGATTGCAAGAAGACGCACATACCTTGCGCTATGAGGCAGAGGAGGCTTTTATTAAATATGACGCAAACAAAGACGGTTTCGTTGAAATTACTGAATTAATGGTAGATATGACGCTTGATCGCGATCGCAATAGCATCGTAACTGTTGAAGAAGCCCAGTATTTCCTGGATGACCGTCATCGCGTCGACTTAAACTCATTCTGCGAATTGTCGTGGCCCCGAATTAAGCCAATTAAGATGTTGGCTGAGGGTATTTTCAAACCACCAATTCTGGAAGATGATGAAAATCCAAAGCAAGAAACCGAGACACCTGAGCAGCCTGAAGAAGGTAAGTGCAGTGGCAAAAATAGATTTTCATTTATCTGGTATTATCAGTAGTGTACTATTTTATATCCCAAAAATATTCCATTCAGCACATGAACATGAAGGTGCCGATGGTGAAGAAGAGCTTTATGAGGATGAAGAAGGTGAAGTGGATGTTGGGGTCGGAAGTGTGGCTGATGCATCACAAACCGAGCCTGAGTACGATCCTGTAACAAAGCGTGTAATAGAGATGGCTAATGAAGCACGAAATGCCTACTCCGAGGCAGAGCAAAAGTTACGCGAAATCGAAAATGAAATTAAAGACATTTCAGACCAAGATGCTAAGGATTATGGCCCCAATGAGGAGTACGCTGCATTGGATGGGGAATGCTTCGCTTTTGAAGATCGCGAATACGTATATACGCTGTGTCCCTTCGAAAGAGCTTCACAAAAACAACGCAGCGGTGGCTCAGAGACAACTTTAGGGCGCTATGATCAGTGGATTGGAGAAGGTGATAGGAAATACGATAAGCAGAAGTATGCACATGGTGCTGCATGCTGGAATGGTCCACAACGCTCAGTTATTGTACAGTTTAAATGTGGCTTGGAACAGAAGATTATCTCCGTATCAGAGCCCAACCGTTGTGAATACAGCTACGTTTTCGAAACACCAGCTGCTTGCGATGGCGTCGTTGCGAATGATACGCGTCAACGTGATGAGCTTTAAAAAAAGCCAATAAGTTGAAAAGTACTCCATAAAATAGAAAAATAATGCTCATACATAATTAGGGCGATTCAATACGAATCCCCCCATAGATGTGTGCTTAGTGTTATTTTAATTGTAAAGAGAGAAAAAAACGTAAAGTGTGAACACAGCAACTTTAATAAATGTAATTTGTAATTGAATTTTAGAAGCATCATCAGCATTATAGCATTCCTTTGATTGTATATCAAACCAGCAGGAAATTTATTTGTACACTTTTTACAATACCATACATAATTAATTAGTAAATATATTTCACTTGCATTTAAATGAGATAACAAAGAGTACATTAAAGTGTTTCCTGTAATAATTTTCAGAATGAAATAAAATCAACACTTTTAATTGGTTCAAACCAATGTTTATAGATTTTTAAATGTATGTATTTCAACTAATACTGTGAATGGGCTAAGCATTACTTATAACTCGAAGGGCCTCTTCTTTTTATTATTACGACAGCTGCTGACATTCCCAGAAAATTTTAGAAAATCTATCTGGAGTGACAGCCCTAGCCCGTATACAAATGCAGGATGCTTCCGTTATGTAGATAAGTGATAAATATATGTGATGGGTTTTGTAAGATACATGCATAATTCAGTTATATTATATATATACAAATATTTTTTGATTTTTTTGTAAGCCCAACGATTATCCGAACAAACGATACGCCAGGCTAAGAAAGGTAAGAAAATATGGATCATTTTCGACCACTGTGGTTTAGTCCTAATTTTTGCCATTTCTTGTATACGAATTCAGTTCGGCTTTCAGCGGCCTTGTTCCCCATAAATGAGAGAATGTTGCAGGGGTGACAGTCCTTTACCGGATATAAATCCTGGTCGTTACGGCAACGTAGAACCGACTATCGTGCGTACAAAAATGTTGGTCTTGTAAAATTTTATTGTTTTGGTCTTGTTCGACAGTTCCTTATTTATGATTATTTGAATTTGCACATATAAAATCCGTCATTGTCAAATATTGCATGTATATTGTTGCAGAAAGATATGAAAAAGGCAGAACATGTGTATATGTGTATATTATTACGCTTCGTTTACAGCTGACTTTATGTCTTCCAGATGAGCATCTAATTGGTGTTCCAAAGCTAGTATATGGCCACTGTTGCAATGCTCGCCACCAACAAAAGTTAAAATTAATGGTAGTTTATTCATTTGTACCACCTGCAACAAAGAATCATTTTTAAAATTCACACATTTAAGAAAGTATATACAAGATTTTGTCATCCAACCTGGTAATTCGAATACATCGAAATAATTACTTTGTTCCGTCCCAACCCCAACTTTCCTGCCTGCTCGCTGGCCGTTGCAAATGTAGGAATGAAAGACGGCATAAGTGCAAAGTCTACATTTTTATCCTGACTCACACGCAACAATGGTACTCCATCTCTATCAGTAACTTGTATTACATACAGACCGTTGACCCTATAAAGTATGAATTCCGAAAACATTAAAACCCCAAAAAAACATTGCAGTACTATTAATGCTCACTTGTGTAGTAACCCATTGAAATATTTCTTAACTTCATCCGTCATATTACTAGAGATATACTACAATCCCAAAACGTAATATTTGCCCAAAAATTCCACTGCGTACACTAAAAACTTCACTTCCAATCAAAACAATCCGTAAATCTAATAAACCACTTTTTGCATACCACCAAAAACCAATTTTAACAAACAGCTGTTAAGAAAACAAGGCAGAGTTGCATTGCATATTTCACTTTGCATTACGAGCCTGCTTGAAATCCTTGCTTAAATTGGGTTCATATATGCGAGATTATCGAATAAGATTACGGTAATTAATCTATTCGTTTGCAGAGTCGGTTGGTACCAAGGTTACATATAAGTAGATTGCCCCCATTTGCTCAGATCAACCCTACACAATTTCTCTTTGTTAAATAGTAATTATGAAATGCTCTCGGATTATTTCGATAGCTTTTCTGTGTTCTATATAGTTTTATCGATTATTTATGCGTACAACCAAGAAATGTCTAATGTGAAAGTAAACATAAATGAACGAAATGATTCATAAAGATATTTTCAAAAATGTTTCTTTCCGATTTTTGGTGGAGGATCTACTACTGCTTCGAAGGTGCAAAAGAAATTTGCATGTATATAAAGGCACGACGGTGGAATTTTCGACTGGTGGTTATTTAGTCAGATCATGAAGTTCCATGTATCTTCTCCAATATAATATCACATGGATATGTTTTAGCCCTGCCCCACAAAAACACAGTAATGGATTTTCTTACGTGCTTCTACGAATTGTAGATTGCGAGATTTGATCATCTAAAGGAAAATTGTGAGAGTATATTTGACTACTAAGTCTTATGGGACCCCATTTTACATGCATACATATGCTTTTCCAACCAGCCATTTTATGGGAAGTGGCTGTGTTGATTTTTCTTTTTTTTTTATATGCCAACACAATCAGCAAGAGCTGATTCCTTCCTTTTCACCAGATTTCTTGGTGATCTGACTATAGGCCTCTTCTATTCGCCATTCCCTCCGCTCGCTATCTTTATGCTCGATGAACTTGACGAAAAATTTTAATGCGAAAGCAACAATAAAGTTATCGGTAAGATTCAAAATGCTTCATCTATTCGCCACTTGATAAGGCTTGGCGAAAAAAAGAGGCCTTATGTAGACTAGTTAATCAATAAACACGATTTAAACGAGATAACGTACTTTTAGGATAAATTCAGTTAGCTGTTAAATTTTAGTACATTGTCTTGCTATATATATAATAAAAAAAATTATCAGCCAAGCTCTATATTTTTTCCTTGCCGGCACTCATTTTCATTTACTTTTCTCTACTTTACCAACCTATTTAATAAATGACTAGAAGTAATCAAAAAGTTGATCACCAAAAGAAATTTTTGAAATATTATTAAATTTAAGTTTATTGATGATGGAATTTTATGTAGCTTATCTCCTTATTTTTAAAAATTAAGGAATTACGTTGAAAATTTAAAATAATCTAGCATATATGAACATAGTATTACTTGATAGAGACCGCTTAAAGTAGGAAGAATGGTTTCTATCGCTTCGAGAAGAGCGGGATCTTGCTTATTTTCAATTGTCAGTTTCTCAATTTGTAATACCTTTAATTTTAAGTTCTAAAGCTCTTAAAAAAAAGAGGTTGTCTGTAAAGTCGGTTTACTGACGATAGTTTAACGTGATAACGTCATAAGAAAATACTGATTGAATGGTTGCATTTTTCAAAAGAAAATTTTAATTTTATTTGTTTGATAGATATTTTGTATGGATATAGAGAATGAGTTAACATTAACATAACATATTATACTTTAACATAACATAACATAACATAACATAACATAACATAACATAACATAACATAACATAACATAACATAACATAACATAACATAACATAACATAACATAACATAACATAACATAACATAACATAATATAACATAACATAACATAACATAATATAACATAACATAACATAACATAACATAGCATAGAATAACATAACATAACATAACATATCATAACATAACATAACTAGTTGTTCAAGCAAGTTAACGACGCATGAGCAAGATAACGACGCATTTTTTGGTGCGTGCAGCCGGCTACATAGAATTATAAGACGTTATCACGTCAAAAAATAATAATAACATTAAAACAACAGGTATTATTAACAAACTTGGTTTTATTTTAAATTCTTCAAGTGAATCAAATTAATAATAATCAATAAGAAGGCATATGCAAATACAAATAAGTGAATTTATATATGTACATATGCGCATATACATACACATATACGCTCACTTAAGTAGGAGAGACCAAAATGTCGAACGTTGCCGTTCGTTTGCTTTATTTGCTTTGTCGTTCGTTCCGCGCTTTCGCTTGCAGTTCATTCAAGGTAACGGCAATGAGCAAGGTAACGACACATGAGCAAGGTAACGGCAATGAGCAAGGTAACACTAATGAGCAAGGAAACGACAAATTTTTTCGTGCATGCAGCCTGTTAAATCGAATTATAAGACATTATCACGTCAAAAACTCCAAATAGTTGCACTAATTTACATTTAGTGGCATCATGCAGTTGGGAATCACCTGAAACCGGCACAATTAGCCTTAGCATTAGCTCTTCTCTTCTAAGTTATTCCGTGATAGTATGCTGCTGGGTACCTATTATCATTGTACAGATCCATAAGTAAAAACACTATCAGCTGGTTGTCAAAAATGCCCACAACTGAGATCATCTGATTTCAGAACGTTCTTTTATGTAACATGGTTGCATGAAAAATGATTAGATGTCATAGAAAATCGTGTCAAAAAGTCTAAAAAGTTACGTAATAACTCAAATATTTCTCAATAAAAAGCATTATTATAGTTAAAAAACATATTAAAAATATTTGTTATTGTAAATTTTCAAAGTTAAAATTATTACTTTTTTTGTCGATATTCTATTGTTTTTAATGTTACCATACAAATTTTAATTCGGCATAGCAACCTCGCCAATAGACTCAAGCAAAAAGTCCTATCAGTCACACCATCACACACCTGACTACCTGTCAAATTCACACCAAGGGTGTCTGTCCAAAATTTGGAAGAAGAAGAGTGTTTTTACTTGTATTTTTGTACAATGCCTATTATTAAGAGGCCGACCCTGTATACATGAAAAATTGAGAGACCGACAAACCAAGCATCATTGTTTTGAGTAATATCGATAACTTTCACATATCTTCCATCCTTAAATTAGACAAGTTAGTTTTGTTTTGGAAAGTATTAATTTTACGGTATTTGCTTTTATTATAACTGGCCGGAAAAAGGCTAATATATAAAGAAAATGGCTTTTTTACGAGGTTCACTTAATTATGTATGGTGCACGACAAGTGTGCTAGGGAAAGGAGCAACTGGATCAGTTTTCCAAGTAAATGATTATTTTGCAATTTTGCCTGTATAAACAACAAAGCATTGATTAATTTATAATCATTCAAATAGGGTGTAAATAAGAACACTGGTGAATCAGTGGCCGTCAAGACATTCAATCCCTATAGTCATTTGCGGCCTCCAGATGTCCAAATGCGTGAGTTTGAAGCGCTCAAGAAACTGCATCACGAAAATATTGTCAAACTGCTTGCCATTGAGGAAGATCAAGAGGGGCGCGGAAAGGTAATAGTTATGGAATTGTGTACTGGCGGCAGTCTTTTCAATATACTTGATGACCCAGAAAACTCGTACGGGCTGGCAGAGAATGAGTTTCTCTTAGTGCTTGAACATCTGTGCGCTGGCATGAAGCATTTACGTGACAATAATTTAGTGCACCGTGATCTTAAGCCAGGAAATATAATGAAGTTCATATCTGAAGATGGACAAACTATTTACAAGTTAACTGATTTCGGTGCTGCACGCGAACTTGACGATAATCAAGCGTTCGTTTCGCTATACGGCACGGAGGAGTATTTGCATCCGGATATGTACGAACGTGCTGTGCTACGTAAACAAATAAATCGTTCGTTTACGGCAAATGTAGACTTGTGGTCCATTGGTGTCACGCTGTACCACGTGGCTACGGGAAACTTACCCTTCCGTCCATTTGGTGGACGCAAAAATCGAGAAACCATGCATCAGATCACCACGAAGAAAGCGTCTGGCGTAATTTCGGGTACACAATTATCCGAAAATGGTCCAATTGAGTGGTCAACTACGCTGCCGTCATATTGTCATCTATCAGACGGCTTGAAAACATTAGTGACACCGCTTTTAGCTGGTTTATTAGAAAAGAACCGTGAAAAGACTTGGTCGTTTGATCGATTCTTTCAGGAGGTTACTTTAATTTTGCGTAAAATCGTATTGCATGTTTTCTTCACAAATCGTACTACTTCAGTGGAAGTGTTCCTTGAACCGGACGAACAAATCGACAACTTTCGTGAACGCATTTTCTTACAAACTGAAGTGCCTATAGAAAAGCAAATACTATTATTTAGCAATGAGCATTTGGAAAAGAAGGTGGCGTCCAGTACCATATGTAAGTATATAAGTGTAAGCAATAAATAATTTTAACTTTAAAATTCCATTTCCTCTTCCACGGTTTAAAGCCAAGGCTTTCCCGTCCACTACGACGGAAAGTCCAATATTTTTATATAGTAATGATGACAATAATGTGCAACTACCACATCAATTGGACTTGCCCAAGTTTCCCGTCTTCCCCAACAACGTGTCGGTTGAGAATGACGCAAGCCTTGCTAAGGTCAGAGAAGTTGCCACGAATTGAAATCATTTCATCCTACATTATTTATTGCTATTATTTTTTTGGTTTTAGGCTGCTTGCAGTGTAGGCCACGAATGCAAGCGTCGCATAGACACGTTTTCTTCTATGGATATTTTAATAAAACGCGGAGTGGAAAACTTTATAGCGATGCTGATAACAACAATAACTTTACTATTAAAGTATTTATTCATTTTCGGTGAATTAATTAGGTTTTATAAACGATTTTTTTTTCTTTCAGAAAAACCAAGCACTTAGAAAATCTATTGACTACAACCCTTGATTATGCGGATGCTGTTAAACGTCTTGCGAATTTAGTAAGTCGACAAAAATAATTTCACTAATTGATAAAAAAAAACTAGGGGCCTCTTATAAAAGCATACTTATCAGGTTATAATTGCTAATTTTCTGATGCTTCGTTTGCATGGGATGCAAGCAAATACCCATGACTTATGTGTGAGTCACTAACTCTTACGCAACATGAACAAGGGGATTTTTATTTTAAATTTTTTAATTCTACGGATAAGAAAAATTCAGCATTTCGCAATGAAAATGAAAAAAAATTGCTCAAGATAAAAAAAAAGAGATGCAGTCTTGTTGCTTTAAAAGCGTACAACCAAAAGTGGTTTAAAAAAGGCATAACTCTTCCCAAGGACAAGCTGGGAATGAATGAGTGCAACGCTATAGCGCGGAGAAGGTTGAGACATCTCGGCCATATGCAGCCAGAAGAAAGGTACACACGCTCACTCCAACCCAGCTCTATCTTAAATTTAATAAGGTAACTGGGTCTGGATGAGGTACTGTAAAGAGTCGAGAGCACAAAAGACCACGAGGTTGGAGGGCAATCCTCGAATAAATCTAAATGTAAGAAATTATTCTTATTGTAGCAGCATAAAACCTTCACCGTATATTTTTGGGAATGCTGTTGAGGTGACAGTTCTAGGCCGGATATAAATTTGGATCATCTGGTAACATAGAACTGGCTGTTGTTGATGTTTTTGTTGTTGTAGCAGCATAAACATTTCCCATACTTACTGCCGGAGTGACAGTCCTTGGTCGGATATAAATCCGGGTCGTTTCGGTAACGTAGAACCGACAGTCGTGGAAACGACATAGAACTGGCTGTCTTGCTTTGCTGCCATTGAAATGTTTATTCGTACTTTCCTCTAGTATACATCAATTCTTTCGAAAGAAGCGCATGTTAAACATCAATATAATTTTTTTTTTTTTTATATATATACTAGCGGACCCTCTGCCTGCTTCGCTAGGCATATCAAAATTAGAAATGAATAATGAACACTCGATTTAGATTCACTCTATGTGTATTTATTCTTTTTTTACAATATAAAATTAATGTTAATTTTAAACTTAAACTAACGCAAAGCCTTTTCGTAAACTACATTTTTTGTTTTGCCCTGAGTTGTGGTATAAATAAACAGAACTGATGGCTTTCCTACACGTGAACATGATACATATAATTGTCCGTGGGAGAAGCATGGATATTCTAAGTCAATTCAGCGTAATTCCAGCGATTGTCCTTGTGCTTTGTTTATTGCCATTGCAAATGCAAGACGTATTGAAAATTGCAATCTTTTGAAGTCAAAAGCTAAATCTGGTGGAATCGGCGGAATACGCGGAATCAATACGTCTTCACCTTTGAATTTTCCTTTTAAAATTGTTGCTTCAATAAGATTATTAATGACCTTTTTGACTGCTAATCTGCTAAGTAAAATAATTGGTGCACCAACTTTCAATTGTAAGTGATGAGCCGGCAGTCCAGGTAAATCCAAGGAATTTAAAAATTCTGTTGAATAATTTACAGCGTCATCTTGATTTATAACTGTATCAATTGATTTAAATGTTACAATCTCACCAGGCATATCATTTAAAATATTCGCATTCAATTGACCAACATCCTTATTTTTCGCAGCCAGTATTGCTCTCTCAGCTAACCAATTGTGGTTTTGATAATTTTGCGCAATATTTGGAAAAACACTTGAAACTAATTCTTGTTTTGTGTGTGCAAAATTACAAAAATTATCTGGCAAAGTGATTAAGCCAATAGCAGCATCAATAGGAATTTGTCCATTTCCTATCTTCAGAAGTTGTCTTGAAAATTCGTCAGCCGATGCATAATTTTGCAAATAAACTCGCAGATTTGTTTTCAAAGTCAAAGTTTTTACGTGCCTCCATAAATGGGATGTCTTTAAACATGCTTTTAATTCACCTGCTGGTGTTGAACGGGAAATTACTGGCAAAGTTTGACGAAAATCACCAGACAATAATATTAAAGCACCACCAAATATTTCTTGATTAATACGTAATATAAATCTTTCAAAGTTCTATCCAATGCTTCCACTGATTTTTTATGTGCCATTGCACATTCATCCCACACATTTAATTTGCATTGTTGCAAAACTCTTCCCATTCCAGTAAGTAATATAATTTTCTTTTTTCTATTGTTGAAATTAAATTTCTAATTCTTTTGGCCGCATAAGTTGATTTCCAATAAGTTAAAACAAAATAATTGAAAAGTAATGAATTTAATCAAAAAAACATGAAAAACTTACAATGTGCATTACAATCGCTAACAACAACAACGAAACCACCGTTTTTTTATTTTCACTGATTATTAAAATTTTACGCACAATATATTTTATTTTTATAAATTTTTTCCCAAAAAAAAAAACAACAATGAAAAACACACTCATATTTGCAATTTTAGTTGTTAAATGAAAATGTGTTTCAGGTACTTTTTAATGTTGCAACTACTCTTTGACTTTGAAACTGCTTACACTCACAAAATAATCCAACTCTTTTAAACACACATACAAATATAATTATTTATTTTGGGTTTTCCACTCGTCAAAGCAGCACATAAGGTTGCATTATTTAATTATTACCTAATAAAAACTTGTTCTCTTTTAACAATGATAATATTACTATGTGAAATCAAGTAAATATGGATTTTTGTATTATATCCTGAGCATTTGTCTTCAGCGCTATACCAATGTTCGAACACTTGGAGCATGAAATTTACAGAAGTATTGTTACAGAAATGCCTGAGAGCGCTATTTTAGTTATAAATACCTGCTTTTAGGCATTCATCTCGTAAACGTACGTTTGCCCATATAAAATTGTCTACGTAAATGCATGAAAAAAGTGTTAGCATAACTTTTTCGAGTATAAATGTATACATGCAGGAGGATTTATTTTTTACATTTTTCTCGTCGGCTTTCGCGTTTTCTTTTCTTGGTTTTAGACTTTCACCACAGAAAAATTACGCAAACCCATGAACAAAGTTATACTAATAGAAACCTGATCTTAATACTCGAGCTACCATCAAATTAACACATTTTATTTTTTAAAAGAACATTTATGGCGACTGTCGATCCATATGATGGATTTCAAAAAATGTATGGATTCAACCGCTAAATAATTTCGTATATTTTAAATCCATCTAAACTTTTACATTTGCGCATTTATATTTGTATTTAACATTTAGTTTAAGTAAACGTTTCAATATTTGTCCAAAAACTTTGAGCTTCGAAAAATACAGGCTTATGGTTATTAATGGAATCAAATATATTTAACGAATTTTTATTTTATCTAAATCATAAAACGTTCAAATGAAGCTCAAAATATTTTTCCAGTTAAAAAAAAAAGCAATGTGCTTTGATGCCGTGTCACGCATGCATAAAAAGGAAAGAAAAGAGAGGACAACTATTGCGATACGAATAATACAGTCGCATACGTCACCCGACATCGAAACAATGTTATTCATGACTGTGTATATTCTATTCATTTGCGTGTATTCTCATTCCGTATACGTAATGTCCGTATAAGGGAAACACGCAAATATTGTATTTTTCACACTTACACAACACACGCATACCTTTACCGATTTCTTTAAAACTTCACATAAACCATCTATGGACCAATACCAATGATCTGTGAAAGTTTGATTGAAATCGGTGAATGCGTTTAGGCGTGAATCGGCGACTAACGAACACAAAAAAACGTCTCCATTTTTATATATAAGATTTTATATTTTCATTATTGTAGACAAAACCGGACAAAGAACTGAAACCAATATTCTCTACGCTATATGATTTGAAGCCGAATTTCGAAGATGCTGCTGATGTGGTAATGCAAATGTATAAGCATTTTGTTGTTGAAGACGCACTCAAGTACGTATTTTATGGTATTTTATGTAGTTACAGCTAAACAATAAAAGGAATAACTTTGAAACTGCAAATCATCATGCATGTTGGCTGGCTGGTTGATGTAGCGTGTGTTTTAAGACCCAATTAGCGTTAAAAGCTAACCATTAATTAAAAAGTGCAAAGACACGAAAACTTTTGCTGCCTCTAAAATATTCAAGATCAAGCAATTCTGAATCAGCTTATCGGCCAATGTTACTCTTACCGAAGGCTCGAAATAACGATTACGGAGGAAAAAGTTCCTATAAGTCATAATTCGTTTCAAAGCTAGAACCTTGCAAAAGCCTTCCAAATAACAAAAGCCATCATGCATGGCCGTTTCAAAGTTATTTCGTTTCATGAAAATGCTTTTAATAACTATCACAACATTTCAGCGATCAGTGGTCATCATCTATGCATGGCAAACGCTGCCCTTGCCGCACTAGGGCCAGTCCACAAGCTAAATACTTGGTGGAGCGTCTGCGTGATTCGTGGCAACATTTATTACGTGATCGCGCTACACGCACACTAACATACAATGATGAACAATTCCATGCGTTGGAAAAGATAAAAGTAAGCGGATTTGGTAACATTACGAGCATCAATGAATTTCATATTTCCAACTTTATAGGTAGATCGCAATGGCAAGCGTATCAAAGCGCTGCTATTGGACGATGTGAAACCCGCCGTGGCACAAATGGCCGAATGTCTGGCCGATTGGTATAAACTGGCGCAAACTGTATATCTTAAAACACAGATATTGGAGAAGGATGTGCGTGATTATGAGCGTAAATTAAATGACATACGCGACGAGCTGTATCATTTGAAAGCGGAAATAAAATCCGATGCAAATGCAAAAGTAATCACCAACAATAATAAATTGTCAAAAAATATACAGAAAAATATTATGAAGGTATGGGCATACAAACTTTTTTCTTTGAAATATAAAACTTATGTATGCAAAATATTTGTTTTCCAGAAAATACAAGAACAACATGACGAAGTATTGCAAATAATGCGTCAAAACGAAGTAATCATAAATCGGCTAAAAGAGTCGGGTGGCGTGAAGCAATTTGAAACACTAAAAAATAAAACGTAATTTATTTGTTGCACTACAAATAAGATAAGACTGTGAAAAATAATTATTAGCAGGGCTCAGAATTACAAGTATTTCCTCAAACTTTCATTACATTCATTAAAGGGCGTATTCGTTATTTTTCCATGTTTAAACGGTTTTTTTTCTCGAAATAGTTTTTTATTGAATTTAATTTGAAAGATTTATTGTCGAAGAAATTTCTTTCAGTTGTGACGATTTTATAAAATCCAAGTCGCATCTATAAAAGGTGGTATCGGTAAAGCAGCTGGTATATTTTTTCCTTTCGCCGTGTCTGGCTGTCAGTCCAGAGTGTAACATGGCGAATTCGTTCTTTGTTTTCTACTTTGTCAATACTTTTCTTTGACAATCAAAAGTACAAAATATTGTTGTTGGTCTAATCCCACCACCTTAAATGAATGCGCCTTGATAAATTCATAATAATTTTCATTTTTGCTACCCGCATAATTTTGATCAATGATAAAATTGAAGATTAAGTGTACTTTAACCCAGAGAGTTTGGTCGTACTTATTCTGAAATCATGTTCTGTTATTCCTTAACTATACCGTAAATCAAAATATTGTTATACTACATCGATTATTTGTCATTTATGCACGCATTTGGTTTCGGTTCATATTTTTTTATTTTAAAATATTTTCTTTTTATTTTTCATTTTCTGGGTCCTGGGTATTATTTAGTAGTTCTCTACTATTTTAAAATATAAAATATACAAATGCACTGCTATATTAGGTATGAATGTAGTACACTTTATTAGTTCCAACTTTCATATCCAACGATCCCAGGCCTATCCATAATGTCAGTGTTATAATCTTTAACAGTAAGAAAGTTCAAATAATTATATTCAAAATTTTCCATATCAGTTAGGTATGAAAGATTTGGAGAGAATTGCGAAATATACTGTAAGCTGATTTTTTTCTTTTATGTTAAGTATTTTTTGTATATTCCAAATTTTACCAAATGCACAACTATAATGTTACAAAATTATGTTGTTTTAACTTCCGGCTGGTTTGTGTATCAGATGATTAACCTACTCATTCTCTCAACTGGCGGTTTTACACGGCCAAATACTGTTACTACAGCGATCTTACTCTATTATGGCCATATCATTGGTGCTGTGCCACCACCACTTTGCGCCCAAGCAGTATGTTTGTTGTTGTTGTAGCAGTTAGTGGCATGCCATTGCGCTAAGATAACGCGGGCCTCACGAGGCAGCTGAGGTGATGATGAATTCGATGACGGTTACCTCCTCCCTCTGTTGTATCTGGTTACTAACACACGAAAAACTTCAGCGTATCAAAGGGAAAAGGTTTGCTATTATGGAAACAGCCTAATATCTACATTCCTAATACATTTTTGAGGTATGCTGCTGAAGTGACGGTTACAAATCCGGGTCATTCTAGTAACATAAAACCGACTACCGTGGCAACAGGAAAAATATATTAAATGGCGCTATTTATTCATGTTCGTCATTCACACAAGGCGTGCGGTTGTTGTTGTTGCAACAGTTTACGAAATGGTGCCTATTGTAAAGGAATGATCAGTCGTCGTTTATGTATCTCTTCTAACGGTGGACCTAAGAAACAGGGAGGGACCATAGGAAAAGGGGCGTTAGAGAAATGGGTTTTAGTGGGCATATGAAGAGATGATTACTGTCATTCGGAGTTGTTATTGTAGCAGCATAAACATTCCTCATACTTACTTACGGGGAATGCTGCTGGAGTGACAGTCCTTGGCCGGATATAAATCCGGGTCGTTTCGGTAACGTAGAACCGACTGTCGTGGAAACGCTGTCATGCGGAGTACAATCACATGCTTTACATATGTTGAGTAAGTGCTAATTCTGGATAAATAAGACTTTAAACTGACACGATTTCCAGAACGTAATTAATTACCTGAGGTCACCTCTTTTTTTAGATCCGACCAAAGCAGCTTTGGTGACAAAGTCTAGCCTAGTGCTGAAAGAATTGAGCGCACTTTAACAGCCGGGCAAAGTTGGGTAAGAGGCGTTGCGTGTAGTGGCCGTCAAGCATCGAATTGAATTGACAA
The DNA here is from genome assembly GCF_027943255.1 of Anastrepha obliqua. Taxonomy (NCBI): domain Eukaryota; kingdom Metazoa; phylum Arthropoda; class Insecta; order Diptera; family Tephritidae; genus Anastrepha; species Anastrepha obliqua. Next base: position 102,155,460 of record NC_072896.1, on the reverse strand, counting down.
ATCGAGTACTTTGTGGTGCTGATGAATTTTGTTTTTTTGTTTTTGTTTTGATAGGTATGCGCAAAGTACAACCTAAGGGAATATAAGGTGAAGTTCACGGTAAAAAGTTCTAGGTGAAAATTCACATTTCTCAGGAAAAATATAATGTTAGGTGTAGGAGTGGTTGAGAAAATTATTTGCGTCTCATCCTAACTGGTTCAGAATTATGTACAAAGGTCTTGAAGAAATCCGCTGTTCCTTTATTGTATTTTCATGCATTATACATTAATCCACAGTAGAGAGTTTATGTAATTACTTTATTAAGTCAATCTTGATAAACATAAACGATTAATTAGTTATGCTTTTAAAGCTTTTTCGAAAAATTCCACTATTAATGGATATATCTCGTCATATTGTTCACTATTTTTTCTTCTAACCTGATCACGGTAACGCTGTAATGCGCCCGATATTAATTCTAGCTTTTCACGTTCCGATGTGTGCCCTTCGAGCCACTCGATTAACCGTTCATTCGACCAATTTGCAGTAGTATGTGGACTCTGAAGTTCAGCGCCAGCGTGACCGAATAACAAAAACAATACAATGTAGCTGGGCACCAGCAACTCACTACCCACACTTTGCTTCACCAATTCTTCGGGTGGTTGCACAATTAAGAAAGACATTGCGCGTAGTAATCGTGCTGGATTTCCCAAATCAGGCAAGTTGGCGCAAATTGGCTTAAGCGCCTGCTCCATATGTGCGCAATCACTCTTCAAGCGTTGCCGACCCGCTTGACTAATCGGACGTAAAATGCTTGCATTGTGTACGAAAAGTTCAATGCAGCGTTTTGCCAATTCGTGTCCACATTTCGAAACTATTTCTTTATCTTCAAACGGGCCAATGTGATTTACCCAGACGCGATTTATGAATTCCTGAAATTAAATTAAATGCAGTCGGGGAAAGATAAAATATTTTCGTATATTTCTGTTAAAAAATGCAAAAATATTTTAATGTCTTTGGTTTACGGTATACTCGTTTATAGTTTGAGCGATGATGAAGTTTATTATTCAGTTCTATTTCAAAAAATATCCTACCTGTAACTCCTTCATATACATTGATGGACCTGATGTTGATATTTTTTCTAAATTAAGTCCCGGTTCACGATGCATGCTGAGAAGTATAATACTTATGGTTGACAGAATCGAGTCCATTATCTGTTGTAGTATGGTACTGATCAAAATATCCGTCTGTTCTAATGCTTTTACAATATCATGATGAGCAGCTGATTTCGATTTGGTAAAGTGCACCTTCAAGTCGGCCAACATTCGACGTGCTGAATCTTTATAATAGTACAGAATATTAGCCAAGAGCACATTTTGCGTTTGTTGAAAATTTGGAATGTCGACTACTTGTTTGGCATCAGCTCCCAACTTAAGTTGTGCTTCTAGTTTCGTGCAAAGCTCTTTGCCACACGCAATGAAGACAGCTACTACTGAATTTGTTAAACGCGTATCAATTAGAGCAGCACTGATTTCAGTAGATGCTACTCTTATAAAATTATCAACCGTTTCATTTGAGGGCAGATCGACCCCAGCAAGACAAGCTTTCATATTGGCGGCACACTTGCTTATATAGCCTACCTCCAGTGTAGAGAAAATGTCATTATCGAATAGAAATTCACCATCCAAACGCTCCTCCAAACCACGAGCTGACGTCAGTAATTTTGCCAAACCTTCTTGCAATGTTTGTGTCACGTGGGCAGGACTTTCGACAAAAGATTTTTTCAACAGCGTTTGTACGGCTTGCCAAAAGTTCTTGTGTATATCATATGTCTCGCCGGCATCGAAGCCGAACTGCCTTATTTGATCAAGGCCCCGCTTTAATAGATTTACTTGCTCACAACTTTCATAAAGTTCTTCATACAATAGCCAATGCAGTGATTTCCAAAACTTGGCTCTGAAGTTCTGAGTCGTGGTTAACATAGGGGTTTTTCCTGGGCCACGCATAGAATTGCTTGTCTTTGATGAGGCGTTGTTAAATGTTTCCCCTTTGTTCAATACGGAAATGTCGGTACCAGCAAAACATTCTCTCAGCGATTGCTCCAAGTCCGTGACGAATGTCGCCACTAAGTTGTCTAATGACTTTTGTAGTGTGTTGAAGTTTTTAAATATCTTCAAATGAAAGAAAGTTAAAATAGCTTTTTTTATTGAAATTTTGGATTAACGTAATTACATACCTTAAGTGAGTTGACTACTTGTGCTTCATTTCTTTCTTGCAAACCCGTTACTAACTGCATCTGTGTTAAATTTCTTAATTTTTGTCGCGAGGCTATTACTTCAGCACGAGCATTTTGTACAAACTCGATTTGCTTCAAGTCCTCATCATCTACCAATTGTCCCAATTCATAGTGTATCTCTGCTTGCTTGAGTACGTCCTTTGTTGCGCGTAATTTGGCCGTCAACGATAGTAGTGTGCCAGCCGAGCGAAGTTGATGAGATAATTCGTGCAAACGTCCCAGAATACGAGTTTGATTATCAACGTGCTGATACTGGGCATCGATTTGTGTCTTTAGTCGTTGGCCGGCTGCACGAATTTGCTCTACATCATTTGCTAAGGTGTTCAAGGCAACATCAAATCGGCCAGCGTGCGTTGCCTGTTGTAACAAAGCACCATGTTTTTCACGAACCTGCTGGTGCAGGTCGTCATTCACATTTTGAAGACGCTTTGAAAGTTCTTGGATTTGTTCCTGAATTGTCGTGTTGGCATCGACTTCGGTGATTGATTCGTCATCCAATTCTAAATCTACCCTGAATAAGGAAAAATATTAGATATAATGCAGAGAATACTTTCTGTGTATTTTATTTACTTACATTTGAGTTTTTTTAATTATTTAATTGAAGTAAAAGGATACCGTAAGCAACACTTTAAAAATAAATAGTCAAATACAAAATGTAAATAATGTTACCATATGATAGTGCTACCGGACTGGTTAATTATTTCTATTATTGCCATGAGTTATTAGAGTTGCCAAAACAAAACAAACAAACAAAAAAAACAGATTTGCAATGTCATATGATCAGTACCTTGTTTTCTGTATAAGACAGTATATACCAATAATAGTACAACCTCCAGGCCATCAAACAAATGAAAATACCGGGATATAGATGGGTTCGACCCTGACTTACATACATTTTGAATTCGGTTAAAAAATTGTTTATGCCACATCGATACGTAGTATTTATAGGACGAATTTTAATAACAAAATGCACTCAGGTCTTTGCATTTGACTATGTATTTGCAATGCGTGTAATTGTATCTAAGCTGTTGAAATGTCTGCCAATTGAATTTTACCCTGTGAAACTGTGGATTCAGATTTCAGACTCAGCGACTCTCTTTAGCTACATACTAACACTATCATCTACAGAAATTCCTTTTATAGCTCTGATTCTCCTATAATCAGCAAACAAATAACATTTTATATGATATAAAATGCTGCTATACTTATCAAGGGAATAAATGCTGAACATCTGGCAACGGAATACAGAACAAACGTTTAAAAAGGTATGGCAGCGTCCTTAAAACTTGCATTCGTTGAAAAGTTCGGATAGAATATTTCTCGTTGGAAAAGTCTAAACTTTTATTTTATTCCGATAAGAAATTTGCTTTAAAAGCAACAAAAAGTGGTTGAAGTGCTAAAGTGGGAAGGGAAGATTTGTGTAAATAAAATTGAAGTGCAAATGTGCAGACTCAATAGTAATAAATGCAGAAGTAAAGTATCTATAAATTTTCTGAAAGTGAAATGACCATTTGAGAAGACAAGAACTTGGACTTCGACGACGAAGGTGGTGGCGGCGGCCATTAAAGAATTCGGGAGATGTGTTAATTCGTTGAGGAATCATCGGTTTTCGTTTAAGCAAGAGCAACGTCAGCAGAGGGGAGTGGTGTCTGCTAGTGCTGCCAGATGTAGCAGCGTTGGATTGAACGATCGAATGGTACGAATTTTATCATTTGTTTACGTTTATAAGATATTTGGAAGAATTAACAAACAAAAATAACATTTGAGTGCATAAAATTAATTGCGAAAATAGTTTTTATTTACTTAATACAATTGGCTGTATGAAATTGTATGCTATGTGGTTACTTCAAATCAGAACTTGTTTTTGCAATGAGAGTCCGAATGTGTTAGTGGAAATAAATACTTTACGATTTTTGGGTTTTTATATTATGAATTGTGTAATTGTGTATTATTTTAGTAAATTTACAAAACATATGCTTTAATAATGTAAAGAGCGCGTAAACGCCTTCCCACTTGCTCCTCCCCTAAATATTTGAGGATGACCTTTGCGGGCATGCGTCGTTCACAGCTCAGCGGTTGTTCCATTGAAGCTGATTAGAATGGCGGCAGCGATTTACGTTGTGTTAGTAGTGGTATGGTGGTCGCGACTCTTGAAATAATGTGGCAAAGCAAAGTGTTGCTGTCTAGTGGGAAATATGAACTTGGGAGGGGAAGTGTTTTGCCGAAGCCGCCGCGAAGAAGGGTCAACATGATTTATGTCCAATTAGTATTTGTTTATAAACAAAAAATTTACTTTTATCGGTGTTAAATTTTCTTATAAACGTTATAACATATTGTTGAGTTATACTATTTGAATCAGAACAAGGTGAACTATCTTGATAATTTGGATGAAATTTTTAAATACGAATTAAAAACAAGTATAATAGTGTTGAAAAGTTAATCATAGATTTATTAATCATATTATCTATTTTTTATTCATTGATAATTGATTATAATTGTATTAATTTAAATATATTTTATTTACTGATATTTGTATAAAAAATGTACGAAAAAGAAAATTTGACTATTCGTCTACTATGATAATCAAAATAGGTACACGTATGGATATAAAATTAACTCAACCAAAAGGATAGAGGAAAGTAATATAGTGGCATTAAATAGTGGTAAACGAAGGTATATTTATACTGAAGCATCTAAAAGGCAAATTTGAGATATTTGAAATTATCATGTAGCTTATGGAATGTTTCCCCCATGACTCCTTAACAGTTTGTCTGTCGTTTATATTCGTTGTCACTACCTTTCCCAATAAGAAACACAACACTGTTGTTTAGTGCCCCTCACTCTGAGCTAGTAAGAATATGTAATCGCAATTGTCTGTCGAGGCGCGCGACGGCGCAGCGGCCGATTAGTGTGAGTGCACTAAATTGAGCGTCAATCATTCTCGTTGTACGTACATTTGCTACTTCTACGCTTCAACCAGCTTCTACGTTCTCATCTCTGTCTCATCGACATACGTTTGCAGCAAAGCTTGCGGTGGTGGCGGCGGCAACAACGATTGCGATGAAGTTCTCTTCACTTCTCTTCACCTTATTCGGTTCAGTTGAGTTCAGTCTACGCACCTTAACTCGTCGTCTCACCTCCGCTGACGTATTTCGTTCTATTCGAATTTTTTCTTCCTTGTTTTTAGCTTGCTACCAAAGTTCTTCCCCTCCATATCAAGTTAATTCAAAAGTTATTCTTCAATGGCGTCCCATTAAGAAAAAATATTAAAAAAAACAGTGTATGCATATTCTTTCAAATAAAAATTTGTAATTTTTTTCTAAATATGCATAACATTAATATTCATAAAATATTTGGTGTAAAAAAAGAATAGAAGAAAAATATGTTTGCTAAAACTAATGCATGTACATATGTATATTGTGTAAAGTGCAAAATTTGGGTACGAGAAAAGGAATTTTGAAAATCAAGTGACTCGTAATCAACACGGAATGAGTGATTGTCATAGTTCTTGTAAAGTGAAGCGAACAAATAATCAAAAATAATATATGTATAGAAATGGAAGAGACGAAAAATTAAAATGTACTGAAAAGACGACTTATTAACGTCATCGTGTCATTCTGGTAATTGTAAATATGTATCAGGTATTAAATACATTAGTGTGTGAGTGGGTAAATGTTCGCCTGGTTGGCTGTGGAGCAATTGAGTTGGGAAGCAATGAACAAGCAAGTTGATGAGCGAGCGAGCAGGCAGCCGAAGGCAGGGTTGCATTTATGCGGGAAAACGAAATGAGCTTTGAAATGTAGCTAGGTTGTGCGTAACAAGAAATCGACAGCCGCCCGTTGCCGTGCCCGCAAAGTGCATATACACATATACATGTACTTAAATATGTATATATAATATTCTACTCCCATATACTCTTGTGTGCCATTGTATGTAAAATTTAGTTTAAATACATATGTGAATGAAAATATTTAAGCTTTTCAAAAATATTATTTCTTTGTTACTTATTTAGTGCAAAATTTCACGCGATCGACGGTGAAATTTGCTACTTAAATATTTAAGATTTGTTGGTATATGGGAATGTGCTTTAATTTCGGGCGCAAACACATATGTATGCACAAATAAAGTCGAGCAAGTTTTAAATGGTAGTTATAATTTGGTTACTTCAAAGATTTTAAGTAGGTGGGGGATGTCAAGGTCAGTGAAGGTCAAATAGGTATGTTACATCAGTATAACCGTTTTGGAAAGCTTTATTCTGAAATCGGATATTGAATAATATGGCTTGAACTGATTTCGAAACTTACATTTAGCGCTCGAAATGCTTTCGGTTATCTGTTTAAGCTTTTTATTATCGTACAAAGTACGTGACAAAAGGTTTTTGATGAAAAAGCCGCTTTCTTGGTAATCCTATTGCATATCATATACATAGTCAAATTTTGTATAGTTCAATTTGGAAACTACTACAAAAATTTTGAGCTCTTTTACTGCCTTCTAGGTATATACAAATATTAGTGAGCCTATTGAGATCATAATATTTTTACTTGCCTTACCTTTTGCTCGATGTGTAATTTTTTTTTATTTATTTATTAAACAATTATGAAATGCACTCTAATTGAGCATAATGGAAAACGTAATTAAAACGTCTTAAACAGTGACCAGTGGCGGAACCTCCTCAATGCAATAGAACATACAGCGTAGCTACAACCAAAGTCTTAATTCAGCAGAATCACACGAAGGCAGTGGATTATGCTGATAACTACATATGACGATGACTCGAGCAATTTTGGGAGAGGGAGAGGGAGAGTGTAAAAGAGAAGAACTTTAATTGGAATGAGGGGGAATTGATGTAAAATTTGCTGAAGAACCTGATTATATGATTTTGATTTCATAAATTATATATTTTATTTATTTATATTTAATTGGCAAAATGTGAATAATTAATAATTTACCTACTATTTTGGGATTTCCAATTTCTCAAGTACTTGCATATGGTTTAAATAAATACAGTAACAAAAAAAGCACTGGGCAATATGCGGGCTGAAGTCGTTTACGTTGTATTTGTCGAAAGGGGTCGGGTGTGCTATAGTGTATAGTTGTATAGTTGTTTGTCTCATTGACAGTAGTGCGGTGCGGTGTATTTGTTGTTCTGTTCTAACTTGATGCGGCGGGGCATTGGCGAGAGCGAGAGGAAGCTCTTTTTTTTATGAATAAAAGCACAAAAAGAGCGAATTGGAAGTGAACGCACTAATACACACGCACATATATCGCTTTATGCATGCATACGACACATAATTGCATGCAATGTGAGTAAAGCGAATGGCAAGGCAATAAGAGCTATTGAAAAGAGATTGGAATGGGGAATGATAGGAGAGGAAAAGGCAATAATGAAGGCAGAGGCAGAGACGTTAACGGCGGTCACGAAGTCTCAGTCATTTAGGCGGTTTTTCGTTTTATTTATTTTTCACAATATTTTTTTTTATAATACAAAATCTTCAGGTTTTAAGGCGGGGGGTTAATGCAACAGACAAATAGTAACTTAGCAGACAAGTAGGTAAATGTGCAAATATAGTTTTCAGGTATAATTTTAACTCATTCTATATAAATTAAATTATTATATAAAAATTCAATATGGATATCAAGTAGATTTTAATTACATTTACTTTTTAAGCTTGCATAACCATTTAAATCGTATAGTTTTTTCACATTGATTAGGTAGACTTGTGAGTTTAATTTTTAAAGCAAATATAGTTCAGGTGCCAGGATTTAATGTTAAGAAATCTCTTATTGGATTTTTTCAGTTGTCATCCGATTGGAAATTTTACGGATTCAGCTTTTTGAGCGTGCTAGAGTCCAAGTGGAATTGCACCAATACAGAATTAGAAACTTGCAACCTATAAATATATACATATACATATGTGCATAGATTTTACAATACGTGTTAATTGCAAGATAAAAAAATATTAATATTTGAAATCAATGAAAGTGCTGTACACTTGAAATACCTATGAAGATGTTCGCCATGCAGAATTGGATTGTGTGGTGTTTGGAAAATGAATAGTGAACATGCAACAGCAAAAGCAAATGCTGGTGAGTCAGCGAAAGCCACAATTACTGTAGCAACTGCGAATGAATTGAATCGGCAATATCAACAACATCAGCAACAACAACAACAACAGCAGCAGCAACAACATCAGCAGCATCAGCGGCATTCACCACAGCAACATAACGATTCACAACATTTGCAGCAACTGCAATTACAACAACAACAACCTCAGAATCATCTGAACGAGGTGAGTTTGAATGCCAAAGAAATGGGGAAATTGTTATTTTATCAGACGGTGTTTTCTACTTTTGGGATAGATTGCAGCTGATGCTAAATAAAAAATATAGTTTATATTTCTGCTAATTTTGCTGCTATTTTGTTTTTGTTTACTCGTTCATTTACCAAGCTCTATTATTATTTATGTAATTATCTACATACATATGCACATTGTTTAATTGTTTGCGTTGTATCGGATTCGGTTTCATATTTCCATTCATATTTTGTTTGCTGTCGTTATACTGTAACTCGACTCGCATTGTGCATTTGTCTCTAATTCAATAGAAGTAACAAAGAACTTTTAATGTAAATAGTTTTTGAATTTGATCGTCGCTTATTTTTATTGCTTTTCATTTTATTGCTAATCACTCATTTACTCCAAAAATCACTTGATATTATTGCTACTTTTATGAACAATATTTGTAATAATATTGCTATTATTATCAGGACCCGCAAATAATAATTACTTTTCAAATTTCAACTATAAAATCGTACTGAGAATGTAATGATACGTTCATAAGGAGTACACCAATATAGTCCTTGTTAAACGGGCTGTTTTAATTTTTATTTGCTTAAATTTCACTAAAAAACTCAACTATAAAAATTATCATTATTTCGATTCTAAAAAAGTTTAATCATTATTTCGAAAATAGTTGTTTTTCGAATTATATTTTTTACTCAGCAAAAACAAAAAAACTTTCCATTGAGTTAAATTTTTTTTCCAGATTACAAAATTTATTAACCAATATTTTCACATTTGTACGTTTTGTTTGAAAACTCATTAAATTGATAACTGAAAATATTTATTAATATTATATAATTTAATGTATATGTGTACACACCATGTAGTTAAAATAAGAATAGGAAATAGCGCAGGAGTGCAGAAATTAAAATGTAAGATATTCCCGCTTATTTTATCCTTCCCATACAAAAGTAGATTAACATTAAGCAACGGAGATAAGTCCTTTAATACCTTTGCAAAGTCTGTTAGCTAGTCATACCCCGCATGGCACCATTATTGTTCGTTCAAACCTACTCATCTAACACTTTCTCCTTGTCTTACCCGATCGAAACAGCTGATTTCCTGTGGCTACCATTTTTGAAGGCAGTTCGCTCAGATTCAGATTAAATGTTTGTCTGGAATTTTCAATATTGAAAGATTAGAAAGCAGCTATAAACAAATTTTTCTCAGCCATCCAATATATTTGCAATATAGAAATAGCTACTTCGATAACTTTTATAGTTTTCGAGTTATCATTTAAACAAAAGCTTTTTTTCCTTACAACTATAAAAAGACGAAATTGTATGTGATTAGGAGTAGTGCTTGTTTGTCCAATACAAACTAAACTTTCGCATGGAAAATAAAAGGTTACGTGCTAAGTAATTTCATTATAATGGCAAAATCTTACACTGTGAGTTGGGAAGAAACAATCGTCAAATGGTATTTATTTTTCGGAATAAATGTTTATATTTTACTGTAGCACGAGCAAATCGGGCATTTCATATTCAATGTGCAAATACATGTCTGGGTATTTAGTGAAACATATTAATACGAATATGTGCATATGAACCGTTTGCATACATCATCGATGAGCATATATTAGAATCCTTTTTTTTATCGTACAATTTCCCCTAACTTCATTATTCGCTTGCTCCTATTATTCTGAATTTTGAAATGAAAATTTACTCACTCTCTTAAAGGTTTCTCTTTTCTATCAACTGCCGTAAGGGCATTCTCCTTACTCTTGTCTGCTATTTTAATGTTCGTGCAATTATATGATTTGTAGAAAAAAAGCAAATAATTTTAACTATTAGGATATGTTAGGTTAGTACTGTTGCTATACAATGTTTGCAGTCGTTAGTTCAAATATAAGAACCATTTGTTATTTAATTTTCGCCGTCTCTTTGACCTATCCCATTTTACTTTTAATCGATTATGCTTTTCAATTCTTTTTTACAATACAACACAAATTTCTTCTCTACTAAGCTACTCTCGTTTTATAGACTTTATTATCATATCACACTCGGGCAAATGTTCGTGTGTGTACGGGTGTGTGGTGTAAGTGTATATGTATGTATTATATGACGCCACACCTCGTCTTTGATCCTGCTCTTTCCCACTCTTTGCCGTGTCCTTTTACAAGCCCATCAAGTATGGCTGTTGCCGCCGCCTCTGCCATTAGCTTTGGTGCTGAAATCGTCTTTAAATAATATTTGTGAGGAGTGTGGCATGCGCTGAAGCGTCTCAGCCTATGCAATGGTATGGCGCTCCTAAGTTCTGCTAAGCTTATTGTTTTTACTACAGTTCTAGATGGGCTTGTATTCATCGAAGATAATCATATTTTCATGTACATACATTTGCACAACGGACATACTGCGGTACTATGGTTATTTATGTACAGGGTCTTTATAGTTTGACTTAATTTTTTGAATTAAATTTAAACACATATTCTGAATGAGAATTAGTCTTTAATCTTCTATAATATTATTTTAAAACATGGCGCTTATTCTGACTAAACTAATATACAATATGTACAGATATGAAATATATATCAAAAGAAAGGTTTTGATGCGAATATTTCCGGAAAATTATAAAAATTAAAATTGGTTAATTTGTTCATGAAATATTTGCGTGTAAAGTTATCAAAATTTTCATATTGATAACTGCGATGTCTATGCAAAGCGGGATGACACACAAATATACGCATATATATGAGTACGTTTGCTTTGTTTAGCTCTCTTTCTAATGAGCACAGCATTGTATGGTTACCGGTTACATAATGTGGTACCGAGAAGTACGCGAACTGGCATAGTTGGTAATTGTTTAAAGCGTTGCTCTTTGTGGAAATTTTTTAAATCATTTAAGCTCACAATCAATATGCGTAGTCAAGAACCCGACTATTGTAATTTTCTTTTGCGCATAGGACACGGCGAAGGGGAAGACAATGCATCAGGAGTAAAAATTCCTGATCAATTTCTTTTAAAAAACGGAACCCTCATTGACTGGGTTTTCCAACCAAATAATGGAATAATAGAAATCGATAATTTAAAAGACCGAGCCATATTATGTCCAAAAAATGATCAATGTGCCATCATAAACTCGAGTACAGTCGATATGCTACCTGGTCAAGAGCGCACATATCTCAGCGCTGATACGATTCTTTCACAAGATCAGGTAAGATTCCCTGTGGAATTTTTACACTCCCTCAATTTTAGTGGAATTCCGCCGCATAAGCTTCAATTGAAAATTGGAACAATGATAATGTTGATTCGCAATTTAAGCCCAGCAGAAGGATTGGTGAATGGCACACGACTTATCATAAAACAAATGGATCCGAATTGTTTGCACGCGGCAGTGTTATGCGGAGAGGCTCAGGGAAGGCGATTTCTATTGCCTCGTATAAATTTGCAGCCGAGCGAAACCACACTTCCTTTTACGTTGAAGCACCGCCAATTTCCCATTATAATAGCCTTCGCCATAACAATAAATAAGGCCCAGGAGCAAACATTATCAAGGGTGGGGCTTCATTTAAAGGAGGATTGCTTTGCTCACGGCCAACTTTATGTTGCGTTAAGCCGGGTTAGATCCTGGGAAAATATACGAGTTCAAATGGGCAATAACGAAAACTTGACGTTGAATGTAGTTTATAATGAAGTAATTGAAGTAATTTAAAAAAAAATTACTGATTTAACTGAAAAAAATCTTAAAAATGTTATATGCATAAGTTCTTACATATGGCATATGAATAAAAATAAACACTTTTCTAATCATCATAACTTTTAATATATAAAAATGTCACATATGCTGTTTACTTCCGTTTACCCTTACAAATGTCGAATTTTTTTGTGGGAATTTTTTAAGACAATTAGACATAATTGGCGCTCTGTCCTGGGAATAAATAACAAAAATATAAATTTTGTGCCGAATTATCTTATTAGGCAGTTCAATTAAACTTTTTTTTTCGTTTAACTTTTTATACTGGGCTTGGTTGTACGATTTCAACTAGCGGTACTCAATTTTCACAGTTAATTTAAATTAATTGTATACTATTCTCAACCGAAATCGAAGTCATTTTAGTAAATTATTGATTTTATACGCAACATCTATCAAAAGAGATGCCATCGAACATCGAACTTCGTCAAATCAAAACACGTATAAAAGAGAATTTTAACTTGAGAGACCCTGTAGCTCAGATTCTTTTAGTAAATATCGAATTAATTTACGTGGAGTGTCGTTAGTTGGTATGTAGGATGAAATAATATAGGAAAATAGTTTGCATACTTATCTTTCAATCTATAGAACTATTTTGTGATTAAACCCTTTAATCCTTAACAAACACATACAATTTTATTCGTATTCCGTCATGGCTGTAGACAAAGAAAATTGGATATGAATTTCGACTAAACACCCAGCAAATGATATACAGTCAACGTCAAAAGAAAGTGTACACCATATACTGACAAGTTTTGCCTATTTATTAACCTTTTAATTTCAATTATTTTTTTTATAAAAATATAGTTCAAACTACAACAAAAGCCATATAAAGCAAAGTTTCAAACTTTTTACTCAGAAATTCTGAAAAAAGTGCGTGTAGCGCAGTACATAAAACAGAAGTGAAACTTTCAAGGCAGACACGGAAAGAGGGAGAGACCGGAGAGAGAATGAGAGAGAGAGAGAGAAAAAGAATGTATATCTACAATAAATAAATCACAACATTTGCAAAGAATACAAATTGACAAAATTTACACAAAAACGGAGAAGGGTCGACCGGTGCAGGTAAACGCTAGACACAATCCGTGGCAACAACGCGCACTACTCCGAGCGTTTATCACCCGCACAGACGCAGCGATTCCAGGACCGCAGCAACGGCACAAATTACCGCAAGGCAATACCAATAAATCCGACGCACAGTGCGGCCGATTCCCAAAAAGCTGGCCAAAACTCAAAAAATTAAGTAATTGATTCAAAATTTCTTACTCGGGGGTTGTCGGGGTCGCTGATTACGAATTTGATCTTATAATTTTGAAAATCCACCCCCTTCCACCCCTATTGGCCACCCTCTCACGTGAAATAGCGTATATTCTAGAACATAATCAAGATGCATGTAAATTTATATGTTTTCGGGGTCGCTGATTACGAATTTGATCTTAAAATTTTGAAAATCCACCCTCTTCCACCCCTATTGGCCACCCCCTCACGTGAAATAGCGTATATTCAAGAACATAATCAAGATGCATGTTAATTTATGTTTTCAGGGTCGCTGATTACGAATTTGATCTTAAAATTTTGAAAATCCACCCCCTTCCACCCCTATTGGCCACCCCCTCACGTGAAATAGCGTATATTCAAGAACATAATCAAGATGCATGTAAATTTATATGTTTTCGGGGTCGCAAGGTAGCAAGTGGTAGCAGCTGAATCTGCAGCTGAATTTTGTTCAGTAACCATTACTTTTTTGAGTAACCTTTAATAGGTTTCAAAGCAGCATATGACGGCGTTGTATTACTATACAGTTTGAAAACTCAAATTTTGTAAAAAAAATTGCAAAAAATTTATCTACGTATTGCTGCAGCTAAAAATTTTGTGTCGAGGTATTGATATGTACTAAAGATTTCTCGTATTTTACTAACCTTCCGAAGATGATTCCATTTGGTTTTGTTCAATTTATTCCATTACAAAATCTTTCAAATGTGTACAACTTTCACTATTCATCGACAGTAATACGATGCTCAAACGAAGGCCACGTTGCGACTGAAAATACAGAGGATACTTAGGGTACAGGACGTTGCTATGAACGGTTTTCACTACTCAAGGCATTACTGTAGCCAACCCAAAGACAAAAAAACTCTATCTAGAAACTTTTTTTTCGACTTTTGGCCAGCTTTTTGGGAATCGGCCGCACTGTGCAACGGCACAAATTACCGCAAGGCAATACCAATAAATCCGACGCCGCAATGTATGGCATTTTATAGTACGCACAAGCACTAGTCGGGAAACGGAAATAAGCGCCAAAAAGTAGGCACCAAAAATATATTTCCTACAAGATGAGCTAGACCAACAAACAAGCGCCAAAAAAGTAGGTAGTGTTATTTCTCACTAGAAATTAGCAACCACAAGGAAAAACTCGGGAAAAATAGTCTAAAGTATATCTAAGATATATATTGTATAAGGTATAGCTCTCTCTCTCCTCTTTCCTCTACGTTACATCTTTTTTCTCTCTCGCGGAACGAAAATGCCCAAAACGTTGAATGGCCTTAAAATTTTAGTCTCCATTCTCGCTCGTCCATCGACGCCTAAGAAGTTTCTTTTCAAAAATTTCTTATAGCTCATTAATTTTTGGTACACTAAAGTGCAAGTTTCAAGTAGGTCAAAAATCACAATAAATTTTGAGAATTTTTTTCGCTCGCGGTCTTGTGCATTTTCTCCTACTACATTTTTCATCAACGCGATTTTTGGGCCACTTGAAACTTGCACTTGATTATTTCAATGATCTATAAAACTGCATACACGAAGTTCTTCTAAAAATTCTAAGTAAAAAGTTTAAAATTTTGATGAAAATTAGCTGAATATTTACAAATTTTATACAAATAACACGGTGTGACAAAAAAAAAAAAAATTAAATATACTTTTATGGAGACCTAGCACAACTTGTAGGTATAGTAAAACTAAGAAACATGGTATAGGAGAAATTTCCAATACACCCCCAAAATCTCATTTTATGGCCATAAAACCGTTTTTCAGTAGGTTGATGTGAACAATCACTCCTAACTTCGCCAATTTCCATCCGATTTCGAATTTGTTTTTTTAGTTCGAAAGAACAAAAACAAGCCTTTTTGACAGTGTGTTGACAATTTTTCTGAAATGACAACTGACGAGACTGTAGATGGAAGTATTTGGATTTTTTATATTTTTTCTCTATTTTTTCAACTTTGACATAATTTTTACGATATTATCCGATATTGAAGATTTTTTTTAGTCCACTACTGTTATAGTAAATTTAATTTTGCGTCGAATGAGCTATATTTGACTGTAATTGAGTTAAAATTAATAGAGTTGTGTGAGTTTTAAGATTTTATTGTATTTTTTTTTACTAATTTGGTATGAAGGTATAACTTTACGCTAAATGGGAATAAGGACGTGTTTTGATGCGTTATTATAGATACGTAATATTTATTGGAGTATATATGTATACATAAGAGTGCACTGTACTGCATACAACAGAACTGGTTAGTACTTACGAAAATATCTGACATATTATAGCACTTTTTTTTTCAATGGAAATATGAAAAGGCTCCCAAGTGTACCAAAGTCCACACTGTACATTGATTAAGAAAAGGAGTTTGTTATTATAATTTAACCTTATTAAAACGTCAAAGTTTTATTGTTTGTTTCATTGAAATTCAAGAGATATAAATCAAAACGTTGCCAGAAAAATCGAATTTCTCAATATTCTCCGATGATGTGGCATCGTCAGCCTTATCATAAACCAGATGATTGTTATTTTTATAAAACGGACGTAAACGGCCATCATTATAAAGCTCGAAAGCACATAAAGTATGCTGATGTTGCAACTGTTAAGAACCCCGTAGTCTTGGACGATATGATTGACTCAACTGCAGGACATGAACTGAAGGAAGTTCAACTCATTGCTGATGATGATCAAAGTGATAACAATAAACCTGATGATGAAAAGTACTTTCCGTCTGGTTCTAAGTCTTCAGAACGACACATTGTATCAAATTCAGATTTTCAGGATCTTTCTCGTGATTTACTTCTATCGGGAAGACAATCTGAAACGCTCGCTTCTCGATTTAAACAATGGAATTTAGTTGATGACGACTTCAGATGAATGATGATGATCGAATTTCTTACAGAGAAGTATTCAAAACTGATGAAGAGAATGGCAAATGTACCGTACCATACTAAACTCCAAAGGGCCGTTTCCAATACATTTTTAAGTTTGGAACCAGTTCTGTTGTGTACTGCACCGTACCATACTGCACAATACTCCAATAAATATTATGTGTTTATAATGACACTTGTTATCATTTTCATGCTTCGATGCCTACATATCAAATTAGTAAAAAAAAATACAATAAAATCTTAAAACTCACACAACTCTATTAATTTTAACTCAATTACAGTCAAATATAGCTCATTCGACGCAAAATTAAATTTACTATAACAGTAGTGGACTAAAAAAAATCTTCAATATCGGATAATATCGTAAAAATTATGTCAAAGTTGAAAAAATAGAGAAAAAATATAAAAAATCCAAATACTTCCATCTACAGTCTCGTCAGTTGTCATTTCAGAAAAATTGTCAACACACTGTCAAAAAGGCTTGTTTTTGTTCTTTCGAACTAAAAAAACAAATTCGAAATCGGATGGAAATTGGCGAAGTTAGGAGTGATTGTTCACATCAACCTACTGAAAAACGGTTTTATGGCCATAAAATGAGATTTTGGGGGTGTATTGGAAATTTCTCCTATACCATGTTTCTTAGTTTTACTATACCTACAAGTTGTATTAGGTCTCTATAAAAGTATATTTTCACTGTCGCACAGTGTAATTGAAATTACAAAATAAATAAATCGTCAAAACTTATCAATATGAGGTGTACACTTTCTTTTGACACTGGCAGTACATATGTGCGTATATGTGCATACATCCAGAACCAGAAATCTGCGTAAAAAGATTATTTTTATTTTAAGACATTTTTTTTTCAATTTTTTTATGAAAAAAAAAATTATTCATTCAATAAGGTACATCACTTAAATTGAAGTTTAATTTAAAACAAAAATAATAATTATCGAAAAATCCCCTTATAAATATTTTTTTCTATCAAAATTTTGCATTTTTTTTAATTTCCATTTTGAATATTTTTTATGAAATCAAAATTTTAAATTTTGACATCAGAATTTTAAGAAAATTTGAGAGTTTGCAAAGGTAAAGAGGTAATTTTTTTGAAAAGGGTCTTATGATTTTGCTCATTTTTTACAATATAGAAATCATATGATGTGTATGCATTTGTTTTTGATATACATATGCCAATTTAATAACTGTGTGCAGGTAACGTTTTTATTACGTGAATAAGTATATGTTACACTAGCAAACCCGGCCCCCTTCGCTGGGCACACTAAAATAGAATAGATATGGTTTAGAACAGAAAATATATGCTTTTCATATTATTTATTTCTTTATTCTTTATTCAAGCGCTTTGGCATTAACAATATTTTTTGTTTTTCTATTTGTTTTTGAGTAAATATAAAATATAAATTGAAAATCAGGAAAAAAGAAGATTGTTTTTAAATTTCAAATCAACGCATATGATCATCCATGAATTTTTCGTTTCAATTTATATGTTTTATTAAGCATTGGAGCTTTTTTAACCATTATCCATTTATATTTTTCAAAAAAAAAAAACGAAAAAAATTTTTTTTCCACGAACACATAATTTCATTCGGATTTCACATTAAATTCTCAAATTTCGTAAGAAATTATTCACTGTTCCAAAATCCACTCCAAAAAAATTCACAAACAATTTTTACATGTTGCACTTACTTTTTCCTTATGGCATCCAAATCAGAAAGAAATATTGACACATTGTAACTCACACTGTCAATTTGACAGTTCAGTTCCGCCCCAAGCGTTAAAAAAGTAAGCGACATTATGGCTGGTTCAAAAGAACGATGTACCCGTTGCCAGTGCTCCGAATTACAACCACATTTTACGAAACCCATTTTCAATACTTACTTAACAATGTGCGTACGTTTGGTTTAATTCGGTGCAAAGACACGGCGGGTCCACGTTTTGGCATATATTTCGAGACCCTAGTCATCAATAGGTATGAAAATTACCCCGTATTAAAGCACTTATCAACAGCTTTCATTTGATACCCATATTGTACATACACAACCAAAGGTTACCCGGGTCCACGTTTTGACCTATATCCCGAGACCCCAGTCACGTAGCGGCATGAAAAATACTTTGTACTAAAGTAGTCACCAACAGCTTTCATTTGATACCCATATTGTACATACACGTCCGAAGGTTACCCGGGTCCACGTTTTGACCTATATCTCGGGACCCTATCTACCAATAGGTATTCAAACTATACGGAAATCATCTTCAATACCTACTTAACAATGTGTGTAAGTTTGGTTTAATTCGGTTCAAAGACACGGCGAGTCCACGTTTTGGCATATATTTCGAGACCCTAGTCATCAATAGGTATGAAAATTACCCCGTATTAAAGCACTTATCAACAGCTTTCATTTGATACCCATATTGTACATACACAACCAAAGGTTACCCGGGTCCACGTTTTGACCTATATCTCGAGACCCCAGTCACGTAGCGGCATGAAAAATACTTTGTACTAAAGTAGTCACCAACAGCTTTCATTTGATACCCATATTGTACATACACGTCCGAAGGTTACCCGGGTCCACGTTTTGACCTATATCTCGGGACCCTATATACCAATAGGTATTCAAACTATACGGAAATCATCTTCAATACCTACTTAACAATGTGTGTAAGTTTGGTTTAATTCGGTTCAAAGACACGGCGAGTCCACGTTTTGGCATATATTTCGAGACCCTAGTCATCAATAGGTATGAAAATTACCCCGTATTAAAGCACTTATCAACAGCTTTCATTTGATACCCATATTGTACATATACAACCAAAGGTTACCCGGGTCCACGTTTTGACCTATATCTCGAGACCCCAGTCACAGAGCGGCATGAAAAATACTCTGGACTAAAGCATTCACCAACAGCTTCCATTTGATACCCATATTGTACATACACATCCGAAGGTTACCCGGGTCCACGTTTTGACCTATATCTCGAGCCCTATTTCCAAAATAAAATATAATCCATGTTACTCGTGGATGATGTAGCTTTCGAATGGTGAAAGAATTTTTAAAATCGGTCCAGTAGTTTTTGAGCCTATTCGTAACAAACAAACAAACAAAGTTTTCCTCTTTATATATTAGTATAGAAGTATAGACATACGTAACCTATTAATTAAAAACAAATCATTTCATTGTTTATAAGGGTATACCACATACATATGCACATATCGCTGGCTAACTCATACATCATCACAACACAAATTAAAAAAATTCAGAACGTTCAAATGTTGTAGTGAGTTGTTGTGAATATGATAATACATACATATATACCATATATACATATGTAATATTTAAGTATGCAAAGAATTTTATAAATGTATGAGTGAATAAATTTTGTATTAATTTTGAATAGCTCGTAGTGTTGTTCAAAGGATTAATAAACTTTTGTGATGTAACGAAATATTTAAAAACAACTTTGAGATGTGACACTTATTAAGTAGTTAGTGGGTGACATAAAGCTCTTATCAATTTATAATAATAGTATGGCGCTAATTGTGCTTATCAAACTTATAGGAACATATAAATAGATAGTTTGGATTACGAGAATTAATCACTCACCAAATTTTATATGCATGATAGATATGCGATGGCATGCCGAGAGAAATATATTGTACATAATAGATGGTGACGATAGAGGTCGACAGTCGGTTCTGCATTACCGGAACATCTCCGGATTTATATCCGACCAAAAATTGTCACTTAAGCGGCATTCGCCGAAAATTTAAGGGGAATGTTACAACACCAACAACATGCGAAGTGCGGCTGGAATTAACGAAAGCTGTACCACTACTATCAATGAAGAGATAACAAACTCTGGTATTGAAAAAGAAAAATAAAAAAAAAACATGTATGTATGTATGTACATATAGCGTTTTTCAATAGGTGCGCTTCAACTTTTTTCCGATAGGGAGGGCGAACGACGCAATATTTTTTATTTTTCGCTTGTCATTTGTAAACTTCATTAGTATACATTTCATCATGGAACGCTACACACTTGAGCAACGATTGCATATCGTGCAAATTTTTTATGAAAATAATCGTGCAAATTTTTTATGAAAATTTATAAATTTTCCAAAAAATCATCTTCAGTGATGAAGCTCACTTTTGGCTCAACGGCTTTGTCAACAAGCAAAATATGCGTTACTGGGCAGAAAGCAATCCACACGTGATTCATGAGGTACCGTTGCATCCCGAAAAAATCACTGTTTGGTGCGGTTTACATGCCGGCGGCGTAATTGGCCCATATTTTTTCGTTGACGAGAACGATCGCCACGTTACTGTGAATGGAAGTCGATACCGCGACATGATAAACGATTATTTTTGGCCGCAATTGAATGGTATGGACTTAGACGACATGTGGTTTCAACAGGACGGGGCCACAAGCCACACAGCACACGCTACAATTGATTTGTTGAAGAGTAAGTTCGATGAGTGATTGACGCCTCTAGACTATTTTCTTTGGGGTTATGTGAAGTCATTGGTCTACAGTAGCAATTCGGCGACGATTTGTGAGCTCAGAGCCAATATTGAACGTGCAATTGCTGGAATTTCGGCCGATTTATGCAAAAGAGGGGTCGAAAATTTGGTTCAAAGATTGGACTTCGTAAAACGTGTACGCGGTGGTCATGCAAAAGAAATCGAATTTCATACTTAAATGTATATGTTCAAACTCGATAATAAAAAAAAAATTAGTTAAAAAAGTTAAACCGTTTGTGTTTTATTCAAAAAAGTTCAAAAGTTGAAGCGCTCTTACTGAAAAACGCTTTATAAATCGAATTAATGAGTGAAGCAATGTATCATTACAAACTATTTAGGCCAAGAAATCATTGACGTCAAAGTATGTATTTCATGCGCGATGAAAATATTGTCTGTCAGGTGCGGGCCTGTCTTGGAAACTTGATACAGTAGATTCATAGTTTGTTTCGAGCTCATAGCAATGAATTCATCACTTTTGTAGCTGTTTCTGCATATCTATTTTCCCTGCCGGATAACGAATGCACCCATTTTTTTTACAGTGGTGGCCAAATCATATGCAACTCTTATACAAGGTGGCGCAAGATTAATCACCCTATCCGAAGATTTATAATTTTTGTAAATGGCGTTATATTATATTTAACACTTGTGAACTAAATACTATTAATCCTAAAGGAGTTCTTATTCAGTTAAGAGATAAATGAAAAATACTTGAGGTAGGGTCAAAAACTGAGAATAAATTTGTTGTCATTTTCAATTAAGAGATTGAGTAGAAGATTTTTTAATAGAATCAGATTTAGGAGATTGAGGATTTACAGAGTAGTAATTTATTGTTCTAGGCGGCCGCCGTAGCCGAATGGGTTGGTGCGTGATTACCATTCGGAATTCACAGAGAGGTCGTTAGTTCGAATCTCGGTGAAAGCAAAATTAATAAAAACATTTTTCTAATAGCGGTCGCCCCTCGGCAGGCAATGGCAAACCTCCGAGTGTATTTCTGCCATGAAAAGCTCCTCATAAAAATATCTGCCGTTCGAAATCGGCTTGAAACTGTAGGTCCCTCCATTTGTGGAACAACATCAAGACGCACACCACAAATAGGAGGAGGAGCTCGGCCAAACACCTAACAGAAGTGTACGCGCCAATTATTTATTTATTTTTTTTTTTAATTTATTGTTCTAAAAAGCTGCAATGGATTGCGGAAAGGTCAGAATACAGATTTCCATTTGATCGAGTTTGGCACCCGGGAATTTTATATAAAATTAAGAAAATACTTCTCGCTCCATACATTGTGTAAAATAAGTACCCGGAATTTATAATTTAAACTCTCCCGGGAATACCTGACACTTCAAATTTGGTTTTTTCATGTTGGTACACATGTCCTTGAATGCACAAGCCTTATTAGAACGGGATCTATTACTTAATGTGTTTTATTCTGCAGTCAAAGTGAGTTGATCTTTTGTTTACTTGGCGAATTTTACTATGGATTTTTGCAAAAAGAGCATCGGAAGGAGGTCTCTGAAGACATGGTTTCCCGAGCTAATACGGACCCTACGTTCATGAAACGCATAATAACTGGTGATGAGACATGGGTCTACGAGTACGATATGCAAACCAGTCAGCAATCGTCTGAATGGCGCTTCGAGAACGAGCCGTATCCAAAAAAACCACACCAAAGCCGGTCAAAAGTGAAGGTTATGCTCACGGTTTTCTTTGATTACCAAGGCGTGGTGCACTCTGAGTTCCTTCCAGAGGGCCAAACGGTTAATAAGGAATATTATTTATCCGTTTTAAGGCATTTACGTGAAGCCATTCGCCGTAAACGGCCCGAATTGTGGAAGGACAATTCGTGGATTCTGCACGACGACAACGCGCCATCGCACCGAGCCTTGATTGTACGCGAATACAAGACCAAAAACTTAATAAATACTATCGAACAGCCACCGTATTCGCCAGATCTCGCACCCTGTGACTTTTTTCTCTTCCCAAAACTAAAATTGCCACTTCGGGGAAGGCGTTTTGAGTCGATTGAAGACATTAAAAAAAATTCGCTAAAGGAGCTGAAGGCCATCCCGGCGCCGGCCTACCAGCGGGCCATGGATGACTGGGTTGTTCGTTGGAATATTTGTATCGGCTCAAAAGGAGCCTATTTTGAAGGCGATCCAACAAATAATGATGAGTAATATGAAAAAATGTGTTTTTTTTTTAAATTCCGGGTACTTATTTTACACAATGTACTACTTATTACTGAAATCATATTTAACTAACCGAAAGTATTATGTTGTAAATCAAGGCGTAACATCTAATATATACTCCATAAATGCTGGTGTGCCGCAAGGCAGTGTGCTAGGTCCGGTCCTGTAAACAATATTCACTGCCGATTTGCCAGTGTTGGCAGATGTAAGCATTGCAACGTATGCTGATGATACAGAAGGAGCGTCGCTGAATGTACAGAAGGAGCTTTATGAAGTAGAGAAATGGATGCACAAATGGAGGATTAGAGTCAACCCCAAAAATCTACACAGGTAACTTTCACTCTTAGAAAAGGAGACTGTCCTCCTGTTAATCTTTGTGGTACTCAAATACCACAAAATACGACTGTGAAGTATCTTGGTGTACATCTTGACAGAAGGTTGACCTGGAGATCGCTTATAAACTCTAAAGTGAAGCAACTTAACCAAAAAACAAAAAAGATGTATTGGCTTTTTAGTAAAAAATTGCAGCTAAGCCTGGAAAATAAAGTAAGAATCTATAATGCAATCTTAAAACCGGTTTGGATTTACGCTTTACAACTCTGGAGAACAGCAAGTCTGTCCAATGTGGAAATAGTCCAACGTTACCAGTCAAGAACTCTAAGACTAATAACAGGTGCTCCTTGGTTTGTGAAAAATGAGAAGATACATAAAGACCTCAATATTCCTTATGTTAAAGAAGAGATAAAAAAATATAGCAAAAAGTATATTAATCGACTCGACAATCATTGTAATACCCTAGCTATAAATCTGTTAGACAATAGTCAAAGTATACGACGACTAAAACGATTCCATATACTAGATTTATCAAATAAATAATATAAAATATCCCAACATAAAATGGCAAATAATGGTTAGTCTCAATGGAGACTAAACCATTTCTGTTAAGTACCTAGGTTAAGATTACAAAAATTATAAAATTTGCTTATTGTCGTCAAGATAGATTGCAAATAAAAGTATGCACACAAAAAAAAATTTAATTTTATAGAAAGTTGATTGAAAGTAAAATTATTTTAGCGAAATTTTATAAAAAGTTTTCAAATTAAAGAAACTCCATCCTTATAGAAACAATTATTCGTTGTTTTTATAACAACCCACAATATGTGTGAGCAAAACAAATGCAACTTTTTGAAAACAAAATGAGAATTATGTTAAATTAATTGTTCAATTATAAAACATTATATAAAAGTACGCTTACCGAGTTAAGGGGGGAAGCTGGTCTAGAATTTCGAAAAAATCGAAAAATTTTTTTTTGTCTTAAAAGGTGCTTTAGGGTCTTAGAAATAATATACCAAATGAGGGATGCCAGCAAAAATGTCTAAATGCCCAAATTTTTCATTCGACGGCAGTGCCTCGCAGGTATGCCCCGAACGCTACTTACAACTTTAAACGCGTTTTTCTCGAAATCACTTTTTTTAAACTGGCCGAAGACATAACTCGAACAAATCTTTACCGATTCTTACGAAATTTTGACAATACATTCGAAATACCTTTCTCCGGAGACGTACGTAGGATTTTTTATTTATATTACATAGTTTTTTTTTAATCAACAATTTTATGTCGTTCTTTATAGTGAAAATTGTAACTTTTTGTTCAAACGTGCACCATTTCGCGAAAAAACAAAATATCGAAAAAATCCTACGTACGTCTCTTTCTGTTGTTATATAGAAACTAAAAAAATTTTATTTTTTGATCCAGGACAAAAATTAAGGAGTTTACGTCTTCGGCAATGGACCCACTAGAAAAAAAGGCGCCTTAGGAGAACTGCTGGACAGCGGCCATTTTGAAATTAATTCAGACGAAAAATTTTGTATTTGTACCATGAAAGCTATATTATTAAACCTATTTCACAGATTTTCGATTGATTCCTTTGTTGAGTCAAAATAAATTCATAAAATATGCCCATTTTTTGCGCTCTAGACCAGCTTCCCCCCTTAAAACAATTTTACTTTCAATTAACATTTTACAAAATTGAACTAACAAAAATATGTGATTATTCTACAAGTTGGCGCAATACTAATTGCCCAATAACATTTTTACTAAATAAAAAAAAATGATTTTGAGTGAAGGGAATCTTTATTTTGACCTTTACGCCCTCCACTGCTTGTCTGTTTGTATACTGCAGCTGTTTAGTTCCCAAACGTCATATGATTGACGTACGATGATTCACAAACATTTTAAACATTCCAATAAGGTGATTAATCTTGCGCCACCTTTTGTTTAATACATAGGTTGCATATGCTTTGGTCACCACTGTATATTCATATTTATGAAAACGCAAACCATTCCAATTTATCTATTGATTAATCGAAATAAATGTCAACTGAAATGGTGTATAACCTAAATGCATGATTTTACATATATACATATCATCGTAGTGGATATGTTTTACATTCATGCTCATTTGGTATATGTATACATGTGTATGCACACACACTCATTCATATGTATGTATGCTAATGTTTAATATACATGCATATATGCAATATTATGCATTCGTCTGAAAGCTCACTCACATGCCCGTACATCAATACTTCTGCACTCATTTGTAAACGCTCACGTACTGTATATTTATATTAAGTTTAACGTTTCATACAAACAAACGCACACACACGCATATATACTCAAAAAAGAAAAACTTTGTACTATACATGCATACATACATACATACATACATACATACATACACACATATATCCATACATACTTGCATTTGTGGCTACACGTTCCTGCATCTAGAATAAATGTGCTAAACGAGCTGTTGGTTGGCAAACACTATACATATATACTCGTACATATGTATAAATATATATGAATGTTATGTAGCTTACAGAAAATAATGCTGAAAAATAACAAAAATTTGCATCCAAATTAGACAAGAAATCTTTGAGTCTGAAATTGTGATATTTCAATTTTTAAAAGCATCCAACAACATGTTGCAGCCACAGCCACAACTGGTACCAAGGCAACAAGCAGCAGCACAACAACATTTACATCAGCAACAGCAGAGAGATTCAATGGCGTTGAACGGAGGTGGTGGTGGTGGTGGAAGCGGCGGTGGCGGCTCCGGCAATGTCACAGGCACAACTCCCCCTACCGTAGCTGGTGGTGGCACCGTCGCTGGTGGAGGTGGTGTCGTTGGCGTTGCAGGCAATACTTTAATACCGCTTGCAGTTCCTGCGCAGCATCAGCCGGTGTCAATTGCAACTGTGACAGCAGCCGCCATTGCCGCTGCAGCAGCAGGGGTAGGAATGACTTCCACTATGGCCACAACGACTCCTGTGACTGTAGGTGGGCTAAGCGTGAGTGTTACGAATCCTGCTGCGGGCGCTACGGGTAACGTTACTGACTCAAAATTAGCGCAGTCGTCATTGCAACAGCAGCAGCAGCAACACCAACAACAGCAGCAACAGACACTAAGCTTAACTGGTGGCACAACAGTCACAGCAGCCTCCACAACAACTGCACTAATACCAAATGCACCAAACGTAAGCGTTCTTCGTCGTGCGCACCAAATTAAGAAAAAAAAAACATACAAAATCAAAAGTTCACATACATACACACTCACGCACTACATACGCTCATACATACATACGTAGTATATGTATTGTATAAATGCAGTATATCAACAAATCACTGACTCATACAAACTACAGCTTACACGCATACATACATACATACATACACACATATGCCATTATATATAAACATACGCGAAATGTTAAACATCGGCCAATCGATAGTTGGCACTCGCTGATTGACCCACAACTAAATAAAATTTAGGACGACATTTAATTTTTAATTTCATTTATGTATATTGAATCGATTTCATCTCTATGGAGGGCTCAGTGACTGAAAAAGTATAATGAAAAGTTCAAAAGCAGAATAATGCCCACTGAAAAATGTTTTTCTAACTTCAGTCCGTAGATCTCGTGTTTGGTAATCGTAATCCCTTTTTATTGCATGACCTGTATTTGAAAATTATTGTAAAACTCAATCCTCTATTAGTCTGCTAGTGGTTCAATTGGTTTTTCATATTAAACGTTTAATTTAAAACAGGGTCCTTTTTAGTAGTTGTTTTTTTCCTCTTGATTTTTCATTGCATTATTATTATTTTTACAAGCTTTTCTCTTTCATTTCATAATCAAATCGCACTAGTCTCATTTAATATTTTGCTTTTTAAGAATCAATACATCCTTAATCATCCTAATTTAATGTACATATATGTATATACATTTATTATTTATTTTTTTGTTGCAGTTGAGCAAGTATTGGGTGGTTTCGAATGGCCAAGCGCTTCCTTATAACATTTTACCTAATGGTACAATAATCACACCGCATCAGCGACAGCCAACAGCAACTGAGCAACATACGCATCCTCAACAACAGGTTCAGCAGCAGCAACAGCAACAACAACCACAGCAACAAACAAATGCGTTGCAAATACATGGTAATTAAATTTTTCAAATTTTTAGCCTTTATTGCTAATGGCATATTGAATATTTAAGTTATGGGATACAAATATGTAGTTGAATTAACAATTGAAGAAGATTGACGAAGAATATGAATCTACAAGAGCATCTAAAGAACTGTTCCTCTGACAATCGATTCTATGTTACCGGAACGATGCGTGTTGAAGTCCGACCAAGAACCGTCACTTCAGCAGCATTCTCCAAAATTTTATAGCGAATGTTTTTGCATGTTACAACAACAACATTAAGCTAGATGAGCACCTAAAGAACTGTAATTTCATCTCAACCATTGGTAGCGATTCCTTGGGCTCGAAAGTGATTTATTTTGCATATTACGGCTGATAAGCTCAAGTGTATTTTTATTAGGAGGCTGTACAAACCGTCCATTTTGTTTTCATCAGCTGTTGTTGTTGTAGCAGCATAAACATTCTCCATACATATGTATATGGGGAATGCTGCTGAAGTGACAGTCCTTGGCCGGATATAAATCCGAGTCGTTCCGGTAACGTAGAACCGTAACGTAGTAAAGTTCGGGTCGTCATCGCGAGGATGAAAGTTCACAAAGTTATTGGGCTTAACGAATTCTTGCATATTGATACATATACAACGGGAGTGAATTATGTCATTGAGGATATCGCTTACCACTCTAGTTAACCCTGAAATTTGGACACCATTCTGTGTCACTAGTGAAGCCTGAAATTGATGAATATACTTGGGGGTTTTCTTACTCCCGTCTTCCACATAAAATGCTCCTTACTATGCAGTGCTCAGATAAATCGTGGGCTGAACCAAAAAGGCCTATGTGAAAAGACGATCCTAGTAGACGATCCACATTTAACCCCTGAATAAGACATTTATTTAATATTTTCAGTCGCTGAATGCCTTAAGTGGCGAACATTTCTATTCCAAATTTTTGTTTCGTCCTAAAATAGTTACGTACTCTTTTTTCTGATATTTTGTTGGTTCTCAAAGTACTTTTCCTCAAAGTAGAGTTAGCAGCACACAGTGTCTTGCTAAGGCCGATTTGTCAAGAGAGAACGAGAAAGTGGTTTGCTGAGTAAACGTTTTATTATAGACTTTATGCTAAAGGTGTAGCATTCTTGGCTAAAAATATTTCTTAAAGTGGCCAGTTTGTTGTATAGACAAAAATTAAATTATCTATATCATAATAAGTATATATGTTTATATTGAAACGGCTCACTTTATATGTTATTAATTACTATTTTTGTATAATCTTTACAGCTGCATTAAACCAAAATGATGACAATCGACAACAACAGCAGCATGTTTCACAGCAGCAACATGTAGCCGCCGCAGTGCAGCAGGCCCAGCAACCTCAACAGCAGCAGCAGCAGCAACAACAACAACAGCAACAACAATTATTACAACGAGAAAATATTAAAGAGGAGAAACCATTTTCAGACAACGGAAAGTTAAATCAATCAATTGTTATGCAACACGTAAGCGCAGCGGCGTCGTCCGCACCGACGACGTCTGGCGCCACCACTATTACTTTGGGTGCACCGAAAACCGAAATAAAAGAGGATGTTGGAATGGGCAAACCGCCCCCTGGCATTGAAATGTATAAAGTTAACATTGAGGACATCTCACAGCTTTTCACCTATCACGAAGTTTTTGGCAAAATTCATGGCGATGTCATGAATCAGCAATTGGCCGCACATGCAGTGCCCAATGCTGCGCCGCCACCAACACATGGTAATGCGAGCAACAATGCTGCAGTTGCGGCCGTAGTTGCTAGCGCTAATGCTGCTGCCGCTGCAGCAGCTGCGGCTGCGGCGGCCGCAAATACAACAAGTGGTGGTGTGGTGGCGCCCACAACAACGACCAATCTAACGACGGCAATCAGTACCAGTGGCACAACAACTGCGCCAGCCACCGCTGTAACAGCAACTCCCACAGTGACCGGCGAATTGTTGATGCCAAAAATGGAGGGTGGCCTGCCGGTTGTGGATCAAACGACAACAATCACCCTCGCCCCCGATGGCACGCCAATCGCTACCGGCACACATGTCTGCGACATTTGTGGCAAAATATTCCAATTTCGCTACCAATTGATCGTGCATCGACGATATCATAGCGAACGTAAACCATTCAATTGTCAGGTGTGTGGTCAGGGTTTCACCACCTCGCAGGATTTGACGCGGCACGGCAAGATACACATCGGTGGACCGATGTTTACGTGCATCGTTTGTTTCAATGTATTCGCCAACAATGCCAGTCTCGAACGTCATATGAAACGACATTCAACCGATAAGCCATTCGCATGCACGATCTGTCAGAAGACTTTTGCACGCAAAGAACATTTGGATAATCATTTTCGTTCGCATACGGGCGAGACGCCGTTCCGGTGCCAGTATTGTGCTAAGACTTTCACACGCAAGGAACACATGGTGAATCATGTGCGTAAACACACGGGTGAGACGCCACATCGTTGCGATATTTGCAAGAAGTCCTTTACGCGCAAGGAACACTATGTCAACCACTACATGTGGCACACTGGTGAGTGGTGGGGTGTGTTATGCTGTCGCAAATGGCTCCCCTCTCTAATCTCACAATTATCACATTTATATTTCATTCATTTTGAATCAATATGATTCCAAACGGCTATGCATACATACACTACAAATTTAATTCTCATCATTCAATCAATAATACAATGATTTCTCACCTTTTTATTCCCAAAAAAAGTCATTTAAAATAGAAAATGTTAGGTCGTTTAGCAAAATAGAGTCCATACATTTACAGGTTCTTGGTTCAGGTTAGCCCCTTGTCAAGGGTAGCATATAAATCCGGTTAGAATATTATTTAAAGTCGTTTAAAAGGCAAAAAAACCAAATGTTAATGTCTGTCTCAGTAGGCGCTTTCGACAGTACAAATGTTTTTATTTAAATTCCTCGCGTACTTAGTATAACTCACTGAATTTTCCTTATTAATAAAAGATGTTTTATTAATAAAAAGACTACGAAAAAATATTCTCACACTACAAGACAAAATATTCGGGTTTTCTAATCAGGTTGATTGCTGAACTTAATTTGATGTATTTGAAACTGTTGCATATCAATCACCCCTTTTGCTAATGTGAATGCAGAAGAAAACAACTTATTATTTATAAAATACAGTGATACAAAAAGTATTTTATCTTTACCATTTAATGCTTCCCAAAACTAAGTAGAAAATCCACCACAATAATTTTTTTTGTTAAGGACATGAGAGATTAATGATTTAAAATATTTTTTAATCCTTTATAAAAAAAACGAAAATTCATGTACAGGGTGGGCCATGCAGTGGTTTATTAAAAAAAATGCTTTTTCGATATGTTATTGGTTTATTCAAAGGATCAAATATTCCCATTATTTATGGAACACGATTCCATTAATGTGCTTACCTGGGCTTGGTTCGCAGTAGCGCATCCTGTTAACCCGGCTTTCAAAGACTGGCTCTATTTCACGAGTGGCTTGCTCGATTTCGCCTGAATGGCTTAAATCATAAACAACGTCTAACAATGCCAAATGGGAACTCCGAAATAGGCAACTGATATGGCGGAAGCGGCGATAACAAAAAATCGATTACTCCTTTGCATTTACTCCAATTTATTACAGAAATTCAGCTGATATTTAACCTATGTCATTTTACGTGGTTTGCATTTGATCGATGTGAGATTTTACAATGATTTTTTTGATAAATGTAATAGTTGATAATTTGGAAATCAGTGACAACGAATTGTTATTTAAATATGAAAAACTTTCTGTGGAAAAGAAAGTGGCTCCAGATCGAAATATGATATTAAACAGGTGGCAATGACAAAATCGGCAAACTTTTTCAAAATAATTCAGTTGTATCCGAACTATTCACATTTTCGGATGCTGAAACATTCAATGAAAACAGTATTAGGACACTGCATTAGTGTCTCTATTTGAGCAAAATAAATTATGAAAATTTGATTAAAAAAAAAAATAATAAAAAATAACAATTTTCTTTCACTTCTTCTGCCATCACAAATTTTGGTGATGCCGGTTTTTCACAATTTTGCGCGCATGAAGCGTCAAAATTCGGAGTGCTCGAACGTTTGACATTTGCAAAAGTTGCAACATTTTCACATCGAACATGAAGCTTCGCAATATTGTTGTTCTGATTGAGACTTCAATTCCGGTCACAAAAAACGTTTATCGTGCCTGTGTAGCGCTCACTGTTGATCGCAATTCCATTTCCAGCAGCATTTTCAGATGTGATGCCGCCGCTCCAAAATCCGTGAGAATGCATTGGCTTCTCGACGATCACGTGCGAATTTTCCGATCCCCAGACGCGGCAGTTTTGCTTGTTAATATAGTCGCTGAAATGAAAATGCACTTCGATTCTGAATTCTTTTCAATAAACGCGCTGTTTGGGGTGCACAACATTGATATTTGGAAATAAATGTACAATATTTCCGAAGATATGATACTGACTTTCTGTCAATATTTCTGGCGACAAAGAGCTGTCACTGTCAAAATAACATAGGCTTAAAAAGAAAACCACTATATGGGCCACCCTGTATGTATCTTCACAGCACGTGTTTTTGGATGAGCTAATAAAATCTAATAGGTAAATTTTATTAGATTAAAATTTATATACATACATCTGTAAGTATTTTTTTTCTTTATTGTTTTTACCTTTTTCCATATAATATTTGAAGTTATTTGTTTATTTTCAAATTAAATATTTCATTAAGTACAAGGTGGCGCAAAATTAATTTACTACACTCAAACTATTTTTTATTTAATACAAAAGTTATTCAAAAACAAAACTGATGATTAATTTTGGGCTACCTTGTATATATAAATTTTTAAATAACAAGAATTTCTGTTGGTGGTTAAAATTTTTTTTAACTTTGGCGGTTTGTTAGTGTTTTGCTGTGAACGACTTTTTTGACTTATTTATGTTAGTTTGGCATTACTCTTGCGCAGCAGCTGAATCACTTCCGTATTAGCTTCGTTTCATCCAATGAAAAAAAAGGCCTTTGGAAAATCAAATTTTTAACTGCAAAAATAACTTTATTTTCATCACTTTTTGATATTCGAAGCTTAAACTTCACGCTGGACGATCAAATGCCAATTGTCAAGCCGCTGATTGCTATTTTCCGCTGCGTTACTTAGCGCTAAAGCTCTTCCATTATAATTGCAAAAACCAAATATACATAAAACTGCCAAGTAACAAAGCAATGAGCTCTTCTGTGTGAAGTCCTCTAATATTTGATATTAATTAATTAAATTAATATTTAATGTTGTCAAAATGGAAATTTAGTGCTGCCACTTATTCAAACAAAAATAATTTTTTTTTTTTAATTTTTGTATGTGTTGGGCATTTAAGGACACCCTGCACCCCTCTAGCGTCTCTTCATAAAATGCAGCCCTGCATTCAGTGTACGCAAGTGGACTAGTTTAAGGTTTTGCTAATTAGAGTTTTTTTGAGAATTGTTAGCTAAAGTAAATTTTTGCTTAGCATGTTTCCATTTTATCCATTAGGTGAACCCAGTGAATTTATTACAATAAAAAAAGAAGATGAACCATTTTTACCCTACCCGCCCACCTCTCCGACTGATTGCGTTATAGAAAGCAATGCTGAGCAGTTCGCAAGTAAATATTTATAGTAAATTGTTATTGTAGTGGCAGAAATATGAGTGAGTTAGTTTAGTTGATTTATTTATTTAGCTTTCCTGCTACTTTTCAATTTTCACAATTGTGCTGATGGCAGCGTTGTTTGGCTAATGTTGCGTATGATACAATTTTTTCCTTAGTATAATTGAATAATAATCTTCTTTATATAAAAATATTTCTCTCGATTTTAACAACGATCAGTAATTCATTAACTAATTAAA
Source organism: Anastrepha obliqua (assembly GCF_027943255.1). Taxonomy (NCBI): domain Eukaryota; kingdom Metazoa; phylum Arthropoda; class Insecta; order Diptera; family Tephritidae; genus Anastrepha; species Anastrepha obliqua. Next base: position 102,121,875 of record NC_072896.1, on the reverse strand, counting down.
CATAATAACAATAATATTAACATTAAATGATTGAGACTAATAGTTCTGTAGATATTAATCCGAAAATTATCTCCTACATACACTAACTGCCTTGACGAATAATTAGGTAACAAGTTATGTTTAGTTTTAAGCATAAATAGCAAAACATTCATTTCACTTCTTTGGTCGATCTTAAGCTTCTTTAAAGTATCGAGCATATATGCTATTGGAGTCAATATATTCCACAACAAAATACAGCGAATATCCTTTTTTGTAATTTTTGCAGCCTGTTCACCATTTCTGTTGTTGAACCCAGGAATAATATTGTAATGCAACACTTAAGTTTAGATAATTCATAACCAAAATGCTCACGGGCATTCTCACATTTTACTGCAGATTGAGTAGTCATGACTCTTGTCGTTTCTGCGACCAGTTCTCGTAGACTCCGCACACCTTTTCGAATGCGATGTTATAGCGCGAAGAAGAATAAAACATCTCGGCCGGAAAAAAGGCAAATACACTCGGCTAAACCCAGCTCTATTTCAGAGAAATGGGTTGGGATGTGGTAGTGTGATGAGTAGAGGGCACAAACGACCATGAGATCGAAGTGCAAACATCATTTCCATTCATTCATTCATTTAGAGCAAAATTCTAAGTTAGCCTTGATTTAATCATCACATTGTACAATCTTAAGAGAGCGCTCATTGATAATCGTTTTCTATTATAATTATTTAAAAAAAAAACAATTATTTTTTCCATTCTTGTGAGGATCCCTTTAATTCGTTTTGCCGCCTCTGCCACAATTGCAATATTTTCACCGACGTTTTTTTCTAATCTAAGTATTCGCGCTTTGCTTTATTAAATCGAACAGTTTTTCATAGCTATTTAATGCAATCGATGCTTGAATCAAAAACCTATTTGAAGTTCAGCTGATTGCCGTGGATTCGCTTTACATTTTCCACCACTTCAAACTCCTATTGTTGTGCTAAAACTTCAATTGTGTATTACTGGCTCGAACTGTTCTATACTCGTATGTATTCCTTACTGCAATATATCACATAAATTAATGTATAAACTAGAAAGTTGCAAGATAAATATTTAGTCGATCTCATTCGCATTACTCAACTTCACTTCATAGTCCATACTTACATATGTTGTCTAGTCTTTTAAACACATATTAAAATATAATCTTGTTTGCAGGTCAAACACCACATCAGTGTGATGTATGTGGCAAGAAATATACGCGCAAAGAGCACCTAGCCAATCATATGCGTTCGCACACTAATGACACACCATTCAGATGTGAGATTTGCGGCAAGAGTTTCAGTCGCAAGGAGCACTTCACCAATCACATTCTCTGGCATACAGGTAAACATACAACTTAAAGAACCACAATACTTGTGGTCGTTTCAAAAACTGATCTTCCACGCTCAATTCACAGGCGAAACTCCCCATCGGTGCGATTTTTGTTCGAAAACGTTTACACGCAAGGAGCATTTGTTGAATCATGTACGCCAACATACCGGCGAATCGCCTCATCGTTGCACCTATTGTTTGAAAACGTTCACACGTAAGGAACACCTAGTGAACCACATACGTCAGCACACCGGTGAAACGCCGTTTAAATGCACCTACTGCACGAAGGCATTTACGCGTAAAGATCACATGGTGAATCATATAAGGCAACATACCGGCGAATCCCCGCACAAGTGCACATATTGCACAAAAACATTCACACGTAAAGAGCATCTCGTGAATCATGTACGCCAACATACTGGCGAATCACCACATCGCTGCAGCTACTGTAAGAAGACATTTACCCGGAAGGAACATTTGACGAATCATGTGCGATTGCATACGGGCGATTCGCCGCACAAATGTGAATATTGTCAGAAGACATTCACGCGTAAGGAGCATCTAAACAATCATATGCGTCAGCACTCCAGCGACAATCCGCATTGTTGCAATGTTTGCAATAAGCCATTCACACGCAAGGAGCATCTGATTAATCACATGTCACGTTGCCACACTGGCGATCGTCCCTTCGCTTGCGAAACTTGCGGCAAATCGTTTCCGCTCAAAGGAAATCTGCTGTTTCATCAACGCAGTCACACCAAGGGCCAAGAATGCGAACGTCCGTTTTCATGCGAGAAATGTCCCAAAAACTTTATATGCAAGGGTAAGCAATTTGGGTTTAATATTTCTGTTTTATTTCCAATAAGTACTAATGCTTATGAAATTTTCTCAGGTCATCTTGTCTCGCACATGCGTTCGCACTCGGGTGAAAAACCGCACGCCTGCACTCTGTGCAGCAAAGCTTTTGTGGAGCGTGGCAATTTGAAGCGTCACATGAAGATGAACCATCCTGATGCGGTAATGCCACCACCGCCACAGCCGCATCCACAAATCCCAGCCGGTATATTGACGTCGGTCAAAGAGGAAATCAAACCAATATTTCGTAAGTTATATAATAACCAAAAAAAAAAATCATCTAAACGGAAAATCATACCCACGTAAATTCGTAATAGTAAATTATTTAAATGAGTAAGTTACTGGATTCCTTTTAGTTTGAAAATTATGGAAAAATGTGCGGGAATGCTGCTGAATTTAAAGTTCGGCCTTTCCAGTATCATTTACCCGGTAAACCTGGTGCCGTTTTTATAGTTTTAACATAAGCAAAAATACCGCAATATTGCAACTACGTTGCCTGTTTGGCCCGAGTACCAATTTACCAAGCCCTGTTGGGCACGGTGAAGACACCGATCGTCATCAGCACCGATGTCATCTAACGGTAGGCTCAAGAAATTGTTTCGACGGGAGGGTCCGGAGATAAATGGGCGTTTAGGTGATACTCGGTAGTTATATTGTTTTTAAAATTTATGAACTTGGAATTTAGTAACTGATGAGATAAGTAACACAGTTAGAAATATTGCAAGCGTATAAAAAAAATTCTTTATAGTTGGTATTTTGTAGGTCTAAGATCTGAATTATCAGTTTTTAATTTGTGCAATGAATGCAATGCGCCAAAGAAACGATTTATTCTAATCACACTCCACTTCAGAAAATATAAGCGATGTGTTAATAAAAACCAATTTCAAAATAGGCTCATATCAGATCTTCTTCCAATTTTAAGAGATAGTAAAAATAAATACAATTCATTTACTCAAATTGAAATTTATACATTTATCTCTCTCTCTCTCTCTCACTCTCTCTCTGTATAGTTCCTCATCAAACACCAACAATGCACACCATCCAACAGATTACATCGGGCGCTGCAGCCGCAAATGCCGTACAGTTGGCGCCCAGTCTTGTGCCGTTGGTTACCTCAACGATTACATCGCACAACAGCCAGAAACCACAGCAACAGCAGCAGCAGCAGCAACAACAACAACAACAGCAGCAGCAGCAGCAACAGGCACATCAACAACACCAACAGCAAGTGCAACAACAACAGCAGCAGCAAGTGCAACAACAGCAACAGCAGCATCAACAACAATTACAACAACAGCAACTGCTGCAATTATCGATACAACATCAACAACAGGAACAACATCGCCAACATCAGCAACAGCAACAGCAGCAAGCACATCACCAACAAACACAAGCGCAGGCGCAACAGCAAACGCATGCGCCACAACCACAAGCGCAGCCACAGCCGCAGCAGCCACCATCGGTGCCTATCGCACTAATACAAACCGATCCGAGCGTTTTGGCGCGCGCAGCCATGCAATTGCAGCATCTGCCAGCTAATGTTGAGCAGCATCCGGTGGTTTACTAACAGCAGCATAATTTCGCACATTGGTGAGGCGCGTTAACGGCAGCGTTCAATAATAATAACAACAACAACAACAGCGTTGATGAAATTGGTGATTGCGATAGAACGGTGCTGAGATAAATGCGCGCAAGGCTACAGCTGGTTAATGCAATTTCGACTGGTGCTTGGGTAATGCAGCTGGGTAATACAACTCGTGGTTATCGCAAATGCAGGAGAAGAAAAGCTATAAATTAAGAATGAAAGTTGTAGCAAGTTTAAAGGCAAACAGAAGAAAGAAATAGAGCAAAAAGAAGTATAATTTTCTGCACGTATTTCTAAGTTAATAGTTTTAGTCGTTTATTTTACTATTAACAGTAAGTGCTACATTATTGCACGTACAAAATTAGTATGCTGCAACTTGTAACTAACATATTGACTACAAGAAACGTAGAGTATGCAATTATAAATACCGTAATAATTTTTAAAAATTAGGCAAACTTGCATAAAATAATTAACACTTTAATTAAATTCGATACGCTGTTTGCTGCTTGGATTAAGCCTGGCTTAGTGAGTTACTTCTTCCTGCATTTGTCCTCTTCATGCTAACAGAGTGCAATCTTCTGTGAAACTTTTTTTTACCAAGCTTTACATTTTCAATTTTACTCTTTCGTGCGGTTACTTTGCATTCAAAGTATCTCGAATAGTAGTTTTGTGCAATATTGAAAAGAATTTTCTATAAACCGCTACTTATAAAATAGCGACATTTAATTTAACATAACCAGTGTATTTCAATGCTCACTAACGCATACTTATGCTAAGCGGCGCAACAGCGTGTTTGGGTAAAAGCGATTGTATGGGGTAGGTAACAAAAGTAGAAAATCTGCACTGAAATTGCAGCGTTCAAAAACAAAGAAAATTTAAAAGCAACAAAAGCAAATTCAAAATTTTGTAAATTGTAAATAAATTTTATTTTTTTTTTATTGTAAAATTAGACTTTCCACAGATTTTTTGTTATTTTTCAATTACTTTAAAAGTATTGTAAATGGAGTTATAAACTACAATATTAAAGGTGTTACACCTTACCTATATTCTGAACTAAACATATAGAGAAAATTGGACATACCTAAATATTTTTAAAGCTTCGCAGTTATTGTAACAATCACAATTACTGTTAAGATTGGCGTGATGTGAACATATTTATTTTTGAAATTTGTTATCCTGTTTTTTTTTTTTTTTTTTTTTTTTTTTTTTTTTTTTTTAAATTAATTTAATTTTTTTTTAGTTGCATAAACAGTTACTATACATATTTAAGAAATGCCGCTGGAGTGTGACAGTGTTTGGCCGAATATAAATCAGAGTTATTACGGTATCATAGACCCGGTGTAATTTGTAAATTTTTAGTGAATACTGCTGGAGTGACAGTCCCTGGTCGGATATATCGTCGAGTCGACCTAATTCTTGTTTTTGTTACAACAGCAGGAAACATTTCTCATAAGGTTTTAGTGAATACTGCTGGAGTGACAGTCCCTGGCCGGATATTATTAATGCGGGCTGTCCCGGTGGCGTAGAATAGGCTGTCGTGGGAACGTAGAACCAATTATTGTCAGCAGAAAACATTCGCTATATATTTTCGGTGAATACTGCTGAAGTGACAGGCCTTGGCCGTATATAATTACGGATCGTTCTGGTAACGTGGAATAGACTGTCATGGTTTAGCTCCGTACGCCCAGCAGTTTCGTACCCAATTGTGTTTAGAAGCTCCGAATACAATTCGTGCCATCTAATTTGTATATACAATTTGTAGGTACATACATACATGAACATATATTCGCGGTAACGCTGATAGTTACATATATGAATCAAAAGTATTTAGAAAATACTTTAAAATCTCGACTACCACCTACATACATATATCAAATGTATTTGAAAAATACTTTAAACTCTTTCTACTATCACCCATATCGAATTGTCGGCTTTGCGTTCCTTTTGAGTCCAATCGCTTTTACCCTTAAGCTATTATTTATTTTCCCCCAATTCTTAGTTTTTACTGACTTTCTGCAGCTAAAGTGGTTCGAATTACTCTGTGACAACCATTTTATAAACAATCTATGATATATATTAAAGATTTAAAAAATAGTTAACCTGTAAGAGGTACGCTGTATTATTCGCATTTTAGAAGTAAATAAAATTAAGTGACTGAAGAGACATTAATAGAAATGGAATAAATCTATTAAGGTTTTACTTCATTTTAATTTATATTTTATTTGGATAGCGAAGAAAGAAAAACATAAAGAAATAATTTTATGTGTAGTAGAGAGTGGCTTTATGCGTAGAATATGCAACAATGTGTAAACTAAAATTAAGCGATTCAAAAAATTCGGTATTATTATTGATGATGAGGGAAAAGGCAAATCACAAAAAATAAAACAAAACAAACAAACAAAAAAAAAAAAGCAGTAAATGCTAATTATGGTAAGCAAATAGAGAAGCGCAATCAAGAACCAACATAGTAATGTGTAAAATTCCAAATTTAACCACTAACACCACACATATTTTTAGTAACTAAGTCAGCAGCAATAATAAGCAAATATTCAAAGAAAAGTCTAAAAAGCAAAAGCCTATGCAACAGTTTTAAAGCGACAACTTAGTGAACGTGAGAAAACAGAAAATCACTAAATTAGTTTATACATGCATATATACATACATAATATATATATATATACATATATATTATAGGCGACGTTACTAATAAAGTGAATGCACCAAGGCATAAGCAAACATTCAATTCATACACCGTATACAGCAACACATAACAACATATATATACATACATACATGCAATAAATTGGAGCCAGTTGTGACAGTGACTTTAGCATGGAGATGGGTCTGCAAAAATGTTTGCATCAAAAATTGAAATAGTATTTTTTTATTCCATCTTTTCTCGATTTCAAATGTTCCAGTCTTTACGGTAAGAGTTTCTGCCGTGGAAGATTGCGATTTCTTTTTAAACTTGCACCCCAAGAAAGTTTACGCCTTATACTACTATTTACAATGGCAGACATTTTAGCTGGGACACAACACATTTGTGTACTAACAAAAAAATTTAATGCACATCGACACACCGACACAGCGTTTACATACCATACCAACTACATGCAAACATATTTATCAACTACATATACACGAAGTATGAAATATATATAATCGAACTAAAAATTAAACTATACTAAGTATACACCCAACAAGAGAAAAAATATATAACACTAAATATTAATATTAACTGTTTACGCTTTAATTTACAATTTAACAATACGCAAACATGAAAAGAGTTGGTTAGCAAATAAGGAACTATGCAAGGGTGGGGGTGGTTACAGTTGATGATGAGCGAGAGAGAGGATAGAAGAAGAAGAAGCGTTGCAAACTAAAACACCAGCAAAATTTTTGTTTTGTGTGGAACTGCAAGCAAACTCTTGCATATGCATTCATGCGAATAAATGAGAGTAACATATATTAATTGCAAAAAACGTAGTTCTAGTTGATAATAAAATATGATATATACATACATACATACATATACCTAGGCTCATTTACTATGCTAACAAGAAGACCACTAATTGCTATTATTAAAGATAAAAACATAAAAACAACATTTATGCAAGCATGAACATACAATTATAAGAAATATATACTAATGTTTATTAATTGCAAACAACAAGGAAAAAGAAAACTAGAACTATAAAGAGAAATACATATATAAATATGCGCGCTGAGCGTTTAATAGGCATTAACATAAAAATAATAATAATGAAAATATAACTAAGCGAGCGGCAGTGTGGCAAAGCATTAATTATATACATATATGAAATGTCTAGAAGCGCTGGAAAATCCTTAAATGATTATTTATAAAGCAATGCATACATATTTACATATATTTGCGTGTGCCTATAAGTGGATGGGTGCGGAAGTAATTGGACAGTATTGACAAGTTGACAAGCTACCAAGTTGAACTATAGGTGTGCTGTGGTGGGCGCAAATAAAATGAGTACTTTTTAAAGTGGTGTATGGGAGTGCACGTTAGTGTAGGACAAAAAACAAAAAGAAAGAAAGAAATAAAAGAAGCAACTACATACATTCAAAAATAAATATTTAGCAGACAAGCGCTGATGGGTGTTAAACTATGTGTTTTGTTCGCTAGCTGAACAACACTACGTGTGACTGACTGACAAGCATTGATACGCAATAATGCTGCAAATGATGAGCGCCAGAGTTAAGCCTTTTGGAGGCCACAGTGAACAAATGTTTTATTGTTTGTATGTTAGAAGTTTATGAAATGGCATTTTAACATTTTATTTTGCTTTGTAAAAAATGCGCCGCAACCCTTTCCAGCTGCTTCCAAGTGTGTACAGAGCTACGAGTATTTGTGAGAAAATGACACAACTATGTAAAGTAATGCCAATAAATTAGAGCAGTCGAGCATAAGCTAGAAGTTATGTTTATGATTACTGAGACAATTAAAAAATGTATTATTAATTAGAGAAGAAAAGTATTTTCGCAAAAACTTGATTTGAGGTAAGCAAAAAAAAAAAATATATATATATATAAACAAAAAATAAAACATGAAAATGAAAGAAGTAACAATATCCATATTGAACATATTTGCAAGTATGTTGGTAATTTATACTTTAAAAAAGTTGAATAGCAACCAATTAAAAAAAAAACGATATACATATATATAAAAGAAAACACGTCATAAATTAATATGTACTAATCATAGAATGAAAGGCAAAGTAAACAAGTTACACAGTTAAAAACAAAAAAACATATCCTTAAAAGAACTAAAGCACAGTTTGTCAAATGCGAAAAATTAAAAGGTTAATAAAAACAAAACAAAAAACAAAAACTGTACCGCATAAAGAAAGTAAAGAGGTATGCAATGTTTTTTGTTTAGCTCTTAACTGATGAACTACATACACAATTTATATTATGCCCTTAAACAATTGCAACATCAAACAGATAAATAACAATTGCTATAAACATAAACATTACTATATATTTTAATACATTGCAATTATATATATTTCATTTGCTTTTGAAAATAATAAAAATGTGCGTTTTATTTCGTTTGTGGCCAATAAAAAACCTTATTTCATAACGATTTTCCAGTGGATTTTTTGCAGTTTTATTTTATTTTTTTAGTTTTTGTATTAAAAGTTTTTGCATTAACATTTTATTTTTTTAATTTTTTAATTGCATTTTTTTTTTAATTTTTCTATTATTTTTATTTTTTTATAAATTTTTTTATTTCTTTTAATTATTTGTATTAGAATTTTTTTTAAGTTTTGTATTAACTTTTATTTTTTTTTTTTTTTGTATTTATTGTAATTTGTTTTTAATTATTTGTGTTAACATGTTTGTTTAAATTTTGTATTAAAATTAATTTTTTTGTATTTATTGTAATACAATTTTTTTTTAATTTTTGTATTGAATATTTTAATTTTTCTATACACATATTTTTTTTTAATTTTTGTATAATATTATTTTTGTATAATATTTGTATTAAAAATTTGTTTTTATTTGTTATATAAACATTTTGTTTTTAATTTTTCTATTAATATTTCCTTTTTTTGATTTTTGTATTAATTTTTTTCTTAATTTTTGTATTATATTAACATTTTTTGTTTTTTTTTTTTTTAATTTTTGTATTAACATTTTTGTTTTTGTTTGTTAATTTTTTGTACTAAAATTTGTTTTTTAATTGTTTTATTAACAGCTTTTCTTTTTAATTTTTGTATTAGAATTTTTTGTTTAATTTTTTGTACCATTTTTTTTTAGTTTTTGCATTAAAATTTTGTTTTAAATTTTTGTAAATTATTTTTTTATGAATACTTCTTTTAATTTTTGTATTACATTCTTGCATTAATTTTTCTTTTTTAATTTTTGTATTAATATTTTTATTTTGGTTTTTGTTTTGTATTAACAATTTTTTATTTTTTAAGTTTTTGTACCAATATTTTTTTAATTTTTGTATTAACACTTTGTTTTTAATTTTTATATTAAAATTTTGTTTTTAAATATTTGTTCTGAATATTTTGTTTTAAACTTTTTTTTATTTTAGTATTAATTTGTTTTTTTGTTTTTATTTTTGTATTAACATTTTGTTTTTAATTTTTATATAAAATTTTGTTTTAAATTTTTGTATTGAATATTTTTTTTTTAATTTTTCTGTTAATATTTTTTTTCTTAATTTTTGTATCAAATATTTTTTTAATTGTTTTTATTTTTGTATTAACATTTTTTTTTTTCATTGTGATATAATTATTTTTGTTTGCTCATTTTTGTACTAAAATTTGTTTTTTAATTTTTGTTTTAATAGTTTTTCTTTTTAATTTTTGTATTACTTTTTGTTTAATACTAAATCACATTTTGGTTTTAATTTTTTGTACTAATTAATACATTTTTGTTTTAATTTTTGTATTAACATTTTGTTTGCAATTTTTGTTTTAATTTTTTTTTTATTTTTTAGTTGTTTATAAATTTATTTTTTCTTTTTTTTCATGGTTAATACATTTATGTCCAGTTTAATAATAATTTCGAATGTGAAATGTGATGTACTTGCCCTAACCACTATTAATTCGTACCCCTACGATAAGATATCATATACACACCGTTGCAAAATTATAAACGCCACTATTTTTGTTGTTATTTTATAAAAATGTAGTTCATACTACAACAAACGCTACATAACGCAAAGTTTCAAACTTATTTAAAATTTTGTTTTTTAAATTTGATCAGAATTTCAACTTATGAGCAGAATATTTAGAATTTTTCTGGTATAACAAACTGTAAGTCTTAAGTGGTGTCTACAATAAAATACTGCTGATTTTTGGCGATTTTTTTTCTTTTTCCATATACTCGTACATGAATTCTAGCTGTACTCTGTATGGAAGAAACGATGTCGCACCTCAGTGAAAAAAAATTGTCAAAAATCAACAATATTTTGTTGTCACTTGAAGCTTGCACTTTTTGGTACTAGAATTTAATGGGCTATAAAACTACATATCCAGAAAAGTTCTCAGAATTCTGGTTATAAATTGGAAGTCTTAATGAAATTTTTAAATTTTTTCAATTCTCAAAATCCTGATTATAAGTTGGAAGAATGAAATTTGGAAATTTTTTTTTAAAGTTTGAGATTGCGTCCTATGGTTTTTATTGTAGTATGAACTATATTTTTTTATAAAAATAATAGCGGTGTGTTTATAATTATGCAAAAGTGTATATGAGAAGAAATCGTGGAGGTATGTACGTATTATATAAAAGTGAATAGAGCAAATATGTATCCTATATACAAAAAAGTAAACGGATTTTTAATTCTTCACAAGTTTTAAAGTATACATAATTTATTAAATTAAATATTTTCGATTAAAATTTCTTTAATTGCATCAAACTCTAACTAAAAACTACATATACAAAATAATAAAGAAACTAAACGCGAAATAACCATGCAGGGAACAATTTTAAATTGTAATAAAAAAATTTACTAATCATTAAAAAAGAAAAGTAACAATAAACAAGGGCAAGACAGCGATGTGAACGCCAATCGTTCCACATCGCTTACATACATTTTTTCGCTATTCTGCCTTATCGAACAGGTCATTGCAGTTAACTAAAATGCAATTGGGCATATTAAATACCACGTAATTATTTGGAGTAAAGTCATTGATTTTCGAAAGTGGGCGCAGACATCTAAAGTTTATTACTTATGCGCAACTATAAAAGGAAGAAAAAACTTTGAGTCATCTAAGCCCGTAAGCTGAACAAAGGAAAAGGACTGACTGTTTAATTTTATGATGTTGTTGCTTTTATAACAGTATAAAACATACCTTATAAACTGTTGGCGTATGCTGCTTAACATTTCAGCGCTGGGTCGATTAGAATATTTACTAGGTCGTTCTGGTGATGTGAACATGAGCGTAAATTTCTCGTTTACGACGCCTTCAACTGTAGAGTATTTTTGTTTTGCATCAGTCTTTTCTCGTTTTCATTTGTATTTCATGCCAAATTGTTTATAAAGCACCTGCGTAAATTAAATGAAATTCACATTCACGCACCTTTGAGATACGCACACTTATTTACGTAAGGAAAATGCATGCCATGGAAGCGTGTTTTTAGGCGCATGGTTACACTTTGTATAAAATTCAAATTCAGCTGCTAAGAAACTGTTAGAATTGTTAGTTAAGTTAGTTAAGAATTGCTAAGGTGAATTAATTTCGCGAAATATTTGACACCTCTTTTTTGCTCACCATAAAGTTGAAAACAAGCTAATTTTATTTTAATTTGGATTATTAAAAATAAATCGCTTGCAAAATCTAAATCTTGATATCTACTGTGGCAAACGTTTTAGGAAGGAATTAAAATAAATAATCGACACGCATAGTCAGGAAGAACAATTGTTTGATGCCTTTAAAGCGATATTTAGAAGTCAAGCGTGCAAGTTTTGTGTTTTTGTTTACAAATCAAGTAACGTGTGGAAATGCCTTGAGTTGTTTTTCGACTAAGGAGTGTTTTTGTTTTTAGTTTTCTGCAAGCCATGCCAGTTGTTTTAATGTTATAGTTGGATTTGAAAAAATAAGCTAATTATATACTTTATTATAAACAATACACTTAGCATACTTTTAGGCGCGTACACCTTATTTTAAACATTTTTCAACATTTCATACTACGTGACTCGAAATAATTGCAGGCAAGTCTCTACGGGCTAGTTTAACTATGCTTTCCAGTTCAACTAAGTTGGAACGCACCATTTTGCCAAAGCTTAAAGGGTGATATACAGTTAGAAGGCCGAGAAAAGCTAATTTTTCAAAAGTTTTTCTGAGAAAACTTTTAAATTTATTGATCTAAAAATGTCTACACATATTATGTTATTATGTTATCTTTTAGTGTATTTTAAGACTTATTATTAGTAAAAATATTTATTTGCAAAGGGGCTACAGCTGTTCACCGGGAGCTTTTCTCAAAAAAGACGTCTTGCGGTGACCACTATATCTCTGAACTGGATTCTTTGAAATTAAAAAATCAAACAGATTTTGTTAAAGTAATGCTAAATCTAGTAATTAATCGAAGTAATAAGCAAAATAAAGTTTTTCGGCAAAATGGCGGTTTTTCAAAAAAAAAAAAAATCGATTTTTGACCAAAATTTCGACCTTAAATTGCTTATAAAAACAAAAATATTTATCGGTGAGAAAAAATCTTCGTTTAATTACTAAGAAATATATTTAAGAAGCTCATGTTAAAATGTGAGATTAATCGGTTTAGCCGTTTTCGATTAATGTTGGTCACCGTCTTTGAAAACACCATTTTGAGAGAAACGCGTTTTAAGTTTAAAAAGCATTGAACCAGCACTCTGAAACGCCTTTTCAAATTTGCGTGTAACTTCGAAAATATTCAGCGGAACGATATTAAAATTTCTGTGTGTATTCTTAAAAAAAATATAAATATCTGCCGTTCGGAGTCGGCTTGAAACTGTAGGTCCCTCCATTTGTGGAACAACATCAAAACGACAAAAAAAAAGGAGGAGGAGCTCGGCCAAACACCCAAAAACGGTGTACGCGCCCAATTTTATATACATATATATATATATATATTCTTAAATATATGTATGTACATTAAAAAAAAATTTAAAAAAAATCGATTTTTTGAAAATTCAACACTTAAACTCAGTTTAAAAAATTTACTACAGTTTCACTGGCACTGAAATGTAATGAGGTAAAGTGTCATTGAATGTTTTGAATTTTAAAAAATTTTCGGGTATATCTTCTTAAAGTTTTTTACCGTTAATATTTAAAAATATTTAATTCTAAATTTTTTTTTTATAACTTGAAAGCCTTTTGGATTGCATGTATTTGATTGACCATTACAATAGGTTGGAGCATTTTAACACCACATTTACTATAATAACTCAGCTTAACTGTATAATAAAATGGGTCCCGATATGTATTGGAAGCTTTAAAAAAATTTAGCAGTAAAAATATGTCATAACACCATCTGAATCTGAGAGATTAAAACAAATCCAAAAAATAAACTGAAGCAAAAGCGTCATGTTTCCTACAAGTAAATAAAATGCAATAATCACAACTTATGTATGTATACACATTAAATTGAGTAACCGCAATAAATATACACATACTAACAGCATACATACATACATACATGAATAAAGCCATAAATATGTAATATTAAAGTAATTAACATAACCGAAAACAGCAGCCACGTTATTGAGAACAATAAGCAGTTGAGCAGCAGAATATAAGCATGCCTACATACATACAATACCTTAATATTAAACTCATAGATACATACTTACATTGCAGCAAGATGCCGTACAGATTACTTATATATATATATATATATATATATATACATATATATATTATATACAAAAATATTAACAAATATATCTATATATACAAGCGTATACATAACAGTATATATAATCGAATGTATACCCGATATATATATATACATATACATACACACATATAAAAATTACTCGTACTATATAAGGATGCAACTGAAGTATACAGTGAAAAACAGTGAAAAATGTAATAAAATGAAATGAAATAAACATCCAACATAGAATTAGTTAATATAACAATAAAATAAATAAAACCAGAGCAAAAAAACGGAACAGAATATAGTAGCAACGTAGCAGGAACATAGAGAATACCTAATTAATCAGTAATCAGCGAGAATAAATTACATATTTTACATACTAAAGAAGCCTAGTACATTTGCAACACACACACACACACACACACAGGCATACATGAATTCTTAGCCACATAAAAAGTGCATTAGAACACTAAAACTTCTAAGCATCCACTTAATGGTAAATCATAAAAGTTGTGTGAAATCCATTAAATTGTAGAAAAATTTTGGCAAAAAAATTGAAACTGGTCTAAATATCTTCATACATACACACTCGTATATGTATCTACACGCACACAGTCTTATAAACACAACAATATATGAATGAAAACACGAAATTCATCAAAGGAAATGTAAAGTTATTAAATAAAGTAAATGCGTCGAGTAATTATACACTTATATAATACACACATACATACATACAAGCATACTAGAGATACACTAACATATAATTAACACTCGAAAAAATTGAGTTGGTGAAGAGTTGAAATGAAAAATAAGCAAGGAAATATTAAAAATGTAACAAATAAGAATTTTAGAAAAATGTATTGAAAAAGTGTGTTTTATTTCAACACAGCCGGTTGGGAGAGCGACGTTCACTATGGAGCAAAAGTGATCACAAAATTACAATTCACCTGCATTATAATCAATTTCAGCGCTATGCATGGTTTTTTATTAAAACTGGTACCACCTTTTTTGGAATTAGTGTGTTACAAAATACTAGGAAACAAAAACAACAATTATATATATTTAGTATAAAAAAAGAATTTGCAAGCAGCGAGCATTTAAGAGCAACATGTAATCACTTTTGCCCTCACTCTATTTCCCCTTATGATATGGAAGTTAACCGTTAATAACAATAACAAGTTTATTTGTTTCGATAGATTTGTATTTGTTACTTCCTTTATTTTTCTGTTGCGTTGTGGTTTTCATTCGTTAAGGTTCATTTTGTGAGTAAAATTTACCA
This sequence comes from Anastrepha obliqua, assembly GCF_027943255.1. Lineage (NCBI taxonomy): Eukaryota > Metazoa > Arthropoda > Insecta > Diptera > Tephritidae > Anastrepha > Anastrepha obliqua. The sequence continues at coordinate 102,106,471 of NC_072896.1, read as the reverse complement.
TATATTTTGTGAAAAATGCGAAAAATTAATAATGAAAAAGTGGTAAAAGCTGGAGAATTAATTTTAGAAGGCAAATCAACGAGACAAATTGCTTCTGAGCTACGGATATCTCAAGCTATGGTGATGAAAATTAAAAAAAAATAAAAATTTGAAAGAGCCAAGTGCAAAAAATGGCCGCCCTCGTATCCTATCTGACCAAGATGCAAGGCACATGGCCAGAAGTTTAATGGCTGGAAAAACCAAAACACCAAAAAAAAGCTGCTGAAAGCATAGGAAATAAGGCTACTGCTTGGGCCGCGCGTCGGGCACTAAAGAAAGTTGGATGTTTTGCCGCCAAAAAGTCAAAACTTTCTGTCAAAAACAGAAAGGCTCGAATGTCATTTGCCTTAGCTCATCAGCATTGGACTATAGGAGACTGGAAACGAGTGATATGGTCTGATGAATGCAAAATTAATCGGATTAACTCAGATGGCATACGATATTTTTGGTCTGACACAGGAAGAGCCACCCAGAGTCATCAGGTAATAGAAACGGTTAAACATGGTGGCGGATCACTGATGGTCTGGGGAAGTTTTTCCTATTTCGGTTCGGAGTTTTTCCTAAACGTCGGTTAGGTAACTTTGATGAGGCCCCAAATAGCATTCATGAACTGTGGGAAAGAGTTCAAATAAGTTGGGAAGAAATACCGGTAGAAACGTGTCAAAACTTAATAGCAAGCATGCCGAAACGTGTGAGTGCAACAATAAAGGCAAAAGGAGGAATAACGAATTATTAAAATTTTAACTATGTATATTTAAATTTGATTGAATTAATTTATTATTAATTAATAATAAAGAATATAATGTTAAGTTTATAAGTATAATGTAATCAAGTTCCTACACCCACCTAAGTATAGTAATATAGAAAATAAAAAATGCTAAAAACTTAAAAGCGGTAATAAAATTTCTGCTGAATCTTTTTAAATATCTTTTGCTCCATAGTGTAGGTAGGGTAGGTGAAATGGTTATATCAGTTTGGCACTCGCCAAGTTGCACTAAAGCGCCGTTTTGATACCAAACAGATCTGTCCGTGGTTCAGAAAAATACGGTGTTAACTGCCTAAAAATGCTGTCATGTCCCTTGTGGGAATTAATGTAAAAGTCGATGGGAAGCAAATGCGAAACGACATTCAGCGCAGCACTGGGGCAAGTTCTACATGTTCCGGTGACGTCAATACATGCAGTCCTTTGGGAGTGTAAGCATTCGTTATAAAGTTCATACGTCAAATTAGTATTCAGTACGTTTTAAAACCTCCAATACCGCCTACCTGTATGCCTTTGGGACTCAAAGAATTATCTCACAAATACACTAAATGCTTACTACAACTGCTTCGATAGACCAATAAATACATTCCCACGAGTCAGTTTTGGGTTACCGGAACGACCCGGATTTATATTCGGCCAAGGACTGTCACTCGAACAACATTCCCCGCGGATGTATGGGGAATGTTTATGCTGCTACAACAACAACAACCAATAAATATAGGTATGTTGTTACGGACGATTGTATTATTTACCTTGTTCCCTCGGCGTGGTAAAAATTCTGTTGTTTGCAAAAGTGTTTGAGGAATGCTGCTGGAGGGACAGCCTTTGACCGGATATATATATTCTCTTCGATGTCGGTTTAAAATACTTTTCATTCTTAAAGGTACGAGAAGCAATTCGTAAGCATTTCTCTCAGACTATTGTTGTTTACATGTAACAATAACAATTACGTTCCATACACGTCTGTCTTATTTCGTTGCAGACGGTTACTGTTTGATTGCAAGGCTATGTAGGATAGCATAGAGTATTACCCAGGGACTGCACAAGCTCTTCGTATTCTCCATCTGTTTTTCCATTGGTAAAATTTGATCATTATCACTTTTCATTCACACAATAAGTCCAGCTTGTTTTACACGGATGTGACTCTGGTGTAAAAATAAATAAAATGTAAGTATAAACTTTGCCTTTATTAGAAAAAATCTACATTGAAGCATTACATATAAAAAATACATATTATAGAAATTAAAGTGCTAAGGCCTGTACCTAATTCGCCTTACATGACAAGTGCACATAAGCCTTGCATCTAAAAAATTAGTAAATACAAACGAAATTTAAAAATAAATGCAAATACATGAAAAGATGCTTAAAAATACAAAATGACAATGAGTTATTATACATTACAATATAAACAGCTATAATATGAAATGTGCCAACACACATACATTTCAATATCGATAATTATACTACTACAAATATGTTCCAATGAAAAACGAGATACATTAACTTCTTCTACGTGTGACCGATACGTGGTGAAGAATATCGTCAGAGAATTGATTTTTTTTTTTAATACAAAAAGTTTGAAGTATGGCAAGACACGCGATATGATGTGACTGATGATTAATCTGAACATATACATTCCTCATTACCATACATTATGAACTAAAACTATTCATATCATATTACCGCTTTCCCTGGGACGCATGCAATTATTCATTTCACATTGCATATTTCATATGATAACTTTCAGCTAATAAATAAAATTCATTACTTTAGATTCTGCTGAAAATTTGGAATATTGTTGTTCGTTGTTATTAGACGGTATTAACCCTCTTATTAGTCTATATTGTTTTCCCTTGCTGCAATTATCGTATGCTCTGACGGAAAACGCTCTGTTTAGCCTTGCTTGCCCCCGCACTTGCCTTTTTCGCAGTATACGGATCAGGTGCAAAACAATTCCATAGTCGTAGAGTTTCATCTGCACCGGCACTTATCACCGTACTTCCATCCGGTGACATCGCCATTTGTAGCACACGTGATGTATGCCCAGTCAGTTCAGCCTGTTTCACCATGGAGGGATACTTCCAAATCGTTAGCTGATTGTTTGCAAACCCATGGGCAGAGATCAACTCTTTATAGTTCCGTGACCATAAAAGTGCACAGACTTGAGATTTTGTATCAACGGATTTAACGAGGGAACCGTTGTTTACATTCCAAAATTTAATACAGCGATCGGCTGTTCCACCACCGCTAGCCAATAGATTCGGCTGCCAAGGACACCAAGCTAAGGCACGTACCGCTGCTTGATGCTCATTAAGCACGTGCAAAGGTTCTGTGCCACTGCCAGTACCTCCGCTTACAGCCCCCCATATATTAACCAAGTTATCATTGCCACCACTTGCAAGGTGTTTGAAGTCTGTCGACCATTTAAGTCCACAAACTTCCTGTGTGTGGCCAGTTAGTGTGGCGACTTTGTGTTCGCGTGCCCGTACATCATGATGTATGACAGACCTATCACGACTGCCCGATGAAACCAAAAATGAATTCCAAGCTAACGTTCCAACACGTGCTGAATGTCCGTCCATCACTCGCAGACGTTTGATCTTCGAACAATCCCACAATTCTACAGCACCAGTAGTATTTCCTATTGCTAAAATTTGACCCTCCTGAACCCAGGAGAGAGCACAGGCGTGATCACCTTCCTCATACACAACCAATTGTTCAATATTGCCTGTTGCTGCATTCCATAAATAAACTGCATTACCCAAGGCTACTGTAACAATGTTATCAGCGCTCCAATCCATTAAATTTAGGTAATAATCATTTATTATGTCGGGCGCATCAAGTATACGATCAGAAGTGTTGGCTATATAACGAGAGCCACTCTTAGTCGATAAAGGTGTGTTAATTGAGTAAACCACTTTCAATGGATTTTGATGCGATTCTGGTGCAGCAGGTGCTTTATTTTGGTAGCATAAAATGCGTGTGGTTTTAGGATCACCCACTTGCAAGGATTCCGCGATAAGTTTCTGTCGCTCATTCTTTGAAGGCGTTTTTTTGTTGATATCGTTACTATTGTTATCATCATTTTCAGATTTCTCCGGTTCTTGTTTAATCTATAGTTAAAAATAAAAATTTATAATCGATTCCTATTTTTTAGTTACAATTATAATCACCAAATAATGGCCCAGCTCGAAATTACTGGTTCCACGGTTTGGGATGAAGCGATCGCCACCGCTCGGCGTCCGTGCACCTTTGTTAGGTGTGGGTGTTTTCTTGCACTTCGCATCGCCGCCAACCTTTCGTGGAGTTTTTGCTGCTGGTACTACACCAGAAAAGCTAGTGTTATATGACATGGACAACACCGAACGGGACGCACTTAGACTTCCATTAAGGCTATTCGCCAAAGCAGAAGCTTCCAATTTTTTCTGCCACCGCGGAGGGGGCCCACGTGTAATTTCTCCATCCAGCGTTAAAGCGCTGTCAATTTCGTTTAAATAGTTAAACTGTGACATAATATTACTAAACTATAATTTCGGAATACAAATTCACTAGTTTGTTCAAACTTTGTCTTTCTTGCACACTTTATTAGGTATCTCACAAATAGCGGTTGGAAACAGAAATTGAATTTTGCGCGAGAATTGAAATATGAAAGCCTATCGGTGCTGCCAACTCAAATTCAAAATCAGGGTTGATTACAAAATTTGAAACAGGACCACTTATTTAGGGCGCACCCTACACGTTTAATATATAACAGGACACTAAGATTGCATAATGTGATCGTATTATTTATTGAACTTGTAGGGTTAAATATAGATGGAAGTTGATCCGGTGCGCGAATCACGAACCACACAACACAAATATTATGTTTATACTGAAGCGATGAATATTGTCGTACTAATGTTAAATTTATTAAAAGAAGGATAAAATAGAAGAACGCGCACAATGTTCCGCCACCTTTTTTTACCTGAAAAACGAAGAGCTAACATATATTAGGACAATTCTGATTACTTGTGGCTACATATGTATATTCGCGGTATATTTATTTACTAATACTTTTTTATAATAAAATATTGTCTATTTTAATACATTACAAAAAGTTTCACATTTTTTGTATAAATTTTATAATTCTTGCATTTATATGTAATTTTGACACTTCTCCTTAACCTTCTTTTCTCAAAACTTTGCATTCTAACCGTGCAAAAGTGCACTATTTCTTATCCTGTACAAAAAGTTATGGTCTAAACACTTTGGAGATATTTGTTTAAAATATATGTTGTATATACATATGTAATTTAAATTTTGACCGATGCTGTCAGTCGCCTGTTGAACTATGAAGGTGAGTGTAATCCAGCTGATTTTAATTATTAATTAAGTATACAAGTTCGTTAACCCGGGTTTTGTGGGTAGGCAAATTCTAGCACAAACAGTCGCAACCGGTTAAAAATTACCATATAATATAATATATACATAGGTGTATAATTAATTAAATATTTATTTTACGCAGGGAGTGCGTCTTTTGTTTCAATACAGAAAGGTACTTGAAGCGGCAGGCCACGATATTTTGTAGAAAAAAGGTTAGAAGTGGTTCTATTACCTCTGTGGTATTTATCACCTAGTATCCACAAACGCCGGGTTAAAATGATTGTGCGAAAACTTAATTTATTGCAAACAATGTGAATAATTAGTTCAGTTTTATTTTATAAATTACATAGCTTCGTGAGTTTATTTTTTTTTTTTTCTTTTTCTCATATGAGATATGAAGCATTTCGCATGGCGTATGACATAATTTCCGAAATGTTGCCATATTGGGCTCATTATAGGGGCTCTTGAGAGTAGAAAACACTATAAGTTAGCAATCATTCAATTCAAAATTAAATCTATTTTTCTCATTGATTTATGTTGTCAGGCAAAATTACTGAGGATAAACGAGAAAAGTATTGTATTCAGTACTTAATACAGTTCGAAGATGAAAAAACTTTCACGTTTTACATATCCGTGACGGCAGGAAGAAAATATTTTTCTGTTCACTACTAGGATGTCGCCGCGCTTAATCGAATAATCATTATACCTTTTAGTTACTACATATAATTACATAATTGCTAAACCTTTTTTATCTTTTACCGAAAGGAACGAAACTTATTAAACGTCCTCAACGTTTACTAGCGTGATACGCCCGTCACAATGGGATCGTTGCGGCAACGAATTTGAGTGACAGCAAAATATATTATGTGTATTTGAATCATAGGCTTCACATTTGTGCTGTACACTACGCCGGAGTGCACATAAACTGGCAACTTTCTACTCCATAATTTTCAACTAATTTTTATCGATGATGTTGTTTTATCATACCAAATTAAATGCAGAAAATTGTTGGAATTTAAATTAGTTAAGTCAATTCAAATGCGCCCTAACCTTTTCGATAAAAGTTTTTGAAAGAGTAGAGAAAAGTGTAGGCTTAACCAAGTTGTCCTGAAAATGAATGTGCGTACCGATCTCGAAGTTATGGTCGCACCCAGGGTCTCCGATTACCATAAATTCTACTGAAACCTCTTTTGCTTCAATAAGCATTTATTTTATAATATATTTCACAATCAGAAAAAATCGTTTTGTACACAACTATATAATATTTGAGTTCACGACAAGAACATCTGTTTTTTTTTTTGTTTATATGCGGCAATACATCCATTGTAGCTCGACAATACGTTTTCAGCATGATTCAATTATTAATTTATTATTAATTCTATAATTGAATCATGCGATTTCAGGTAACGTCAGTCAAATGCGTTGCCGCAATGAACGCAACGGTCTCATTTTGATAGCCCTATTAATTTATTTGAGCTTGGCATCTCTGTTGATCAGCTGTCTGGCGTACACTGTTCTCGTTATATTGTTATTTAACTTCTAAAAGGTATCCAGAAGTTATTACCGGCATTGTTTTAAATGGGTCTTTTTACCAAAGCTGAAGCGAAGACACCAGTGGATTCCCCTGTAGAGATCACAGAGGCTCCACCCAATACAGGGCCGCCAGCAAGTGATAATGGCGATACACTCAAGTCAAGATTTAAAGAATGGGGTTATGATTTGTATCCCGAAAGAAGAGGAGAAACATATAAGCCCAAATGGTCGAAGATTTTGCTAGGTATGGAAGGACGCGAAAATATCGACAATGTAAAATGTGAGCGTAACGTGTACTGGTGTGTGAAAAATAGTCCATTGGTGAAACTAATGATGGGCGCTTTGCGTAGTTCTGGTTGTCCAATCGACCTGCGTCGTCATATATCCTGCGAAGTGTGTGATACCACCGTAACTGGCGGCTATGATCCAGTGTTGAATCAAATTGTTGTATGCCAGAACATGGCACGGAACGAAGGCATGGTCCAGGGTGTGCTTACACATGAAATGATACACATGTTCGATTACTGTAACAACGAATTGGATTTCCGGAACATCGACCATTTAGCCTGTACTGAAATTAGAGCAGCAAATTTGGCACATTGTTCATTTTTAAGCGCAATGATGCAAGGTGATGCTTCGATATTTGATATAAAACAAGCTCATCAGGTTGGTCAATAATATAAATATTTTGGACGTTTTTGAAGTAATTTAATACATATGCATTTTTTAAATCAGAACTGTGTAAAAACGAAGGCGATGCAATCGGTTTTGGCAGTGCGGAATGTAAGTAAACTTGAAGCGAAAGAAGCAGTGGAGCGCGTGTTCCCAAAATGCTACGCCGACTTGGAGCCGATAGGGCGACGCATACGACGCAATTCACCCGACCAGCATAAAGCTTACATGGAAGGACCAATGTATGGTTATGATGTTTAGCAGGAATGTATTTGCTGTTTTGTGCGTAGTTCTTTTATGACTATACAATTGCTGAAATTTAATTTTTTATGATAAAAATTATAATTCATTAATATTAGCTGTAAAAAGTAATTTTGTTAATTTTGCTGTTATTAGTGACAAATGACGTAAGTTGTTTTCAATAAAAGCTAGCGTCAAATATTTTTAAAGTATCTCTATTGGAATGCCTCAATTATACATATATGCAAGTTAAGTAGTGGAAATCGGCTTAAATCAAGAAAATATTGTGCAAATTAATTACGAATACAATTGATTTGCTCCATACTTGTTTGAATTTGAAACAGATAATGTAGAATTGGGAACTCTGAGCATTATTTTACGTTTTACAAGTGAGTGCTTCTGTCAAGTTGCAACATGAAAACAAGCATACATTTCGTACTAAATTTCAACTAACATTTCACTAATCGCACCAATACAATATCAAAAGCAATTACTCATATTTCAATACATTTATTCAAAATTGACTTTGACATATTCAACAAATGCCTGTTCGATATGCGAAGGTATCCCGCTGATATTAAACTTTTCTTCACATTCTTTGGTCCTACCCTGTAGAAATAGCCTGTTTTCTGGGCCTATCGCTAGCTGAGAATGACGACTACACCGACTGATGGCTTCACAGCTCTATTCAGGGATCTGTAAGCTGTTGCAACAATAAAAAATTTAATTAAAACAAAATTATAAATGCTGGCTTATAAATTGAATAAGTTGAAACGCTTCACTTTAGTTTGCGTTTGAAATCGAGGGTCAATAGACAATAACGCATAGAAAACAAATGTGCATTATTAGCCGTAAAATTACACAAGAGCAATCATTGGAAATGTTTTTTGATATTTTACAAGTTATTTTCGATTTTATTACGGGCTTATTTTCTTTCGGTGAGATTTTTCTCTATGCAAGGGAGAGATATTAAGAATATTTTTTTTTAATATTTTTTAATATTTAAGGTGGTGGAGACGATGATGACGACTCAGAGGAATCCTAAGACCGACTTAATTTTATTTTTACTATGTATATATATGTATTTACATACATATATACAAAATAAATTTAAAATATAATTTTTTTAAATTAAAAAAATGTTTTCAAAGGAGAAACTAAGAAAGCTTACAACCGTCTTCCTAGCGCACTGAGGCAGCGAAGTAATCCGCACAAGCTAAGAATATGGTCGCAAAGACACCGTCGATTATTCTTCTCTAATATGACTTGGCTTATCATATTTTATCTCTTGTATTTCCTGAAAGAACTTTGTTTAGATTCTATATGAAGGACAAAATAGACCTTTAGGACTTAGGAATGTATGTATATCTCATCTCTATACCTTACTACATACATGCCTTTCTATGTATGTTTGTATGTTTGCATGCACAATACATATGTATTACAACCGTTTATTTTCACTTATTTAGTTCGATGTCAATTGTATTTTCGTCGTGCTCATCTGTGTAATTATAGTTATTATACTCAAATAATTACATGGTCCATTTAATTCGACTAGCATACATAAGTGCATACATATAGCTAAGTTTAAAAATAAAATTCAGTTATTCACAGTAATTGGTGAACGCCGAAAAGGAGTATAAACATAAATAAATAAAATATTCTGAAAATGTTTTTCGACCTCTTCGGTGGACTGTTCGAGTTCATAATAAATTTATTATTTCCAAGTAATAAAACACATTTTTCCAAATGTTTGTTCTATAGGATTTTTGTTCTTATTTTGATATGTAGGCTCTGGTGATGAACCTGACTCAGAGGAAGTGGAGTCTGTGGACATTACAACTGAAGCTCAAGCAGAAATTGTGCCGTGAACATCAAATACACATGCATGTTTGCATATAAACGAATGTATATGTAATATTAACTTATTCAAAAAAAAAAAAAAAAAATGTTTTGTTATATTTATTCACTACAACTTGCACTTAAGCACGTATCGTTTTCTCACATTGTTGAATATGAATAATGAAGTTGTCACTTTTGTTCGCTTTATCGGAGTTAAAAGTGTTAAACTCATTTTAATGAATTTGTGTTGGGAATGTTGAGTGTTGAAAAAATAATTACAAAATGTATTAATATAGGAGAAATAGGAAAGTAATTAACCGGCGTGGTGTTGTGCACTGCAAAGCAAATTAGAGGTGAACACGAGGCTCCGAAGTGCAAAGCTGGAAAGAGAAATCGTAACACCAAACTATATACCTTTGTTAAAAATGTAAAATTATAAGGGTTGGTGTCGAAATTCTGTATGTACAAAATTCTAAAAACAAAATTCTGCTTTTTAAAATTCTGCTTTTTTAAAATTCTGCTTTTTTTAAATTTTGCTTTCAAAATTCTGTATTAAAATATAATGTTAACAATGTTAAAGAGGTAATGTAATTATTTAATTTATTATTATTATTATTTTTTATTATTATTCGAGATATTAAATAAAAAATAAAAGAGGTTGTCTGTAAAGTCGGTTTACTGACGATAGTTTAACGTGATAACGTCATAAGAAAATACTGATTGAATGGTTGCATTTTTCAAAAGAAAATTTTAATTTTATTTGTTTGATAGATATTTTGTATGGATATAGAGAATGAGTTAACATTAACATAACATAATATACTTTAACATAACATAACATAACATAACATAACATAACATAACATAACATAACATAACATAACATAACATAACATAACATAACATAACATAACATAACATAACATAACATAACATAACATAACATAACATAACATAACATAACATAACATAACATAACACAACATAACATAACATAACATAACATAACATAACATAACATAACATAACATAACATAACATAACATAACATAACATAACATAACATAACATAACATAACATAACATAACATAACATAACATAACATAACATAACATAACATAACATAACATAACATAACATAACATAACATAACATAACATAACATAACATAACATAACATAACATAACATAACATAACATAACATAACATAACATAACATAACATAACATAACATAACATAACATAACATAACATAACATAACATAACATAACATAACATAACATAACATAACATAACATAACATAACATAACATAACATAACATAACATAACATAACATAACATAACATAACATAACATAACATAACATAACATAACATAACATAACATAACATAACATAACATAACATAACATGACACGACATAACATAACATGCTGTTCAAGCAAGATAACGACGCATTTTTTGGTGCGTGCAGTCGGCTACATAGAATTATAAGACGTTATCACGTCAAAAAATAATATATTAATAACATTAAAACAACAGGTATTATTAAAAAACTTGGTTTTATTTTAAATTCTTCAAGTAAATCAAATTAATAATAATCAATAAGAAGGCATATGCAAATACAAATACGTGAATTTATATATGTGCATATGCGCATGTACATACACATATACGCTCACTTAAGTAGGAGAGAGCAAGATGTCGAACGTTGCCGTTCGTTTGCTTTGTTTGCTTTGTCGTTCGCTCCGCGCTTTCGCTTGCAGTTCATTCAAGGTAACGGCAATGAGCAAGGTAACGACAAATGAGCAAGGTAACGGCAATGAGCAAGGTAACTACATATGAACAGTAATGAGCAAGGTAACGACACATTTTTTCGTGCGTGCAGCCTGTTAAATCGAATTATAAGACGTTATCACGTCAATAATAATAATAATAATAATTTTTTCTTCAGTGTCGATAGAATCCACAGTATTTTTGCGTAGAACTCCTTTTCGCGTGGGCGGCCTTCGGCCGCGCTTCAAAAAAATAACCCTCATCAGTCCAACTCCGGCTACGCAATCCACAGTATTTTTGCGTAGAACTCTTCTAAAAAAAAACGAACAGCTGCGAAGAATTATTAAGAAAAGAAATGAATTAAGTCACACTACATATTTAAAAAGAATTCCAAAAAATATTGTAATTGGCTAAACTAAAATATTGTTATCGTTTAAATATATACATATGTACATATATTATATTTATGGAATAAATGTTTATTTTGTTACTTCTTGTATGACGAAAATCACAAAACTTGAATAAAGCAGAATTTTTCGCATTAAACATGCAGAATTTTAAAAACAGAATTAAAAAAAAAGCAGAATTTTGTCACCCAGAATTTTGTAATACAGAATAATGACACGCTCCCAAATTATTATTATTAAACTTAACTTTGCAAATTAATTTATAAAATATATTTTGGAGGCTCGGTTACTGGACCATTTTGCCTCGCAAGCGTGTTCATATTTCATGCAGCAGATTGTGTTTTTTGAAGGCGTCGCTTAGTATTTTCATCGTACCTCACTTACTGCAGTCTAGAATTGTAGTTAGATTGCTGCTGTAGCTCGAGATGGGGCAGTCATTTAGAATGTGTTCTATGCTAAGAAGTGTATTACACCGCCTGCATTCTCGTGGTGTTACACGGCTGTATATATAATAAATTTTGTTACACCTACTCTTATTCTGGCTATTGTGATGCATTTTTCGCGTGAGAGATCTTTGTGGTAGTTTGGTCGTTCGCATCTGAAGTTGTGGGCTCTTAAGAAACAGGTTGATGATTTCCACAAGATATCTCTTAATGTTCTGAGATACGATTTATGGAAGTTTGTGATGACAGTGGTTAAGCAAGAAGTATCCGCTACGAGTGGTATGTTAAAAGTTTGTTTAACAGGTTTGTCCGCTAGCTCATTACCTGTTATTCCCATATGACCTGGTAACCATATAAGTTTAATTTCGTTCTGTCCATTTATTCTTCCCATTACATATCGGTGCGCTTCACTATTTCTATTTATTAGCGATTTTGGCACACTGAAGCTGTCCGAGAATATCACGGCCCGTTTGTTGATTTTGGTTGAGTGATGAACGGCAAAATTAATTGCTGCTAGTTCGGCGTTGAAAATACCAGCGTTTGGTGGAAGAAGAACTTGATGGATTGTTTAGAAGGTTCTGTCCATCCGTTGTTCTACAACAGCATAAGACGGTGATTCGTCAAGTAAGAGCCATCGGTATATTAAAAAATATCAGCTTTACAATTTGCTTTATATGTTAGGAGTATTTTGTTGTAAACTTCTCGTGAGCTGTTATTTTTGTGGAAAGTATTCAGTGAGATATCTATTGAAATGTTTTTGTTTGTCCTAAATGTGTCGAGTGGTTTAGGTGGTATTGGCGTATGCGTGTCCAGTAGGTATTTAGACATAGCCGCAATGCTGCAGGTGCTTCTATAGCTTTGACTGACCGGGTTTCGGCTAGTTATGTGTTTCCAAAAGTCATTATGTAGAGGATGCGACACCGTTGTGATTGATTTTGCCGCCAGCTTTGCGGATCGTTGCTGTTGCCATTAGTAATCCAGCTGCTGCTCTAAAACAATGATTAAACGCTGTATTTATTTTGTTTTTATTATTTTCAGAGGTGTATCCGTAGAGACTGATACAATGTTGGGTTACTCGTTCAGTTAGTGACCGGCATATGTAATAACAATTAAAAATAATAATTAAAATGTAAAATTACTTATGCAAAATACATCTGTTAAGATAGTTGAATTTTGATTGTTTGTGTTGTTGTTGTAACAACATAAACATTCCACATGTATATACGAGGAATGCTGCTGAAGTTCCACCCCTGCAAACACCTGCTTGAGCCTGAGCCGCCTCCCAGGCACGTCAGGAGACACCTCCTAGACTACGCTGACGAAATCTAGGACAAAACTAACCGAAATCTACTGGACCGGACAGTATTTAGACAGTCAATAAACGACATTCACCGGGAGACCGTCACCACCTTCATGAACTCCCGTCCTGTGAATGCCGTAATCGGAGTCCAACCACCACCCATCGCAGATGAAGAGCTCCAGCTTCCCCGTGAGACTCGTGTAACATTGGCACAATTACGTTCTGGATACTGTAGCAGGTTAAACTCCTACATATCCAGAATCGACCCCGACATACCAAACACATGTCCGGCATGTGAAGGAACCCCGCACGACACTAACCACCTCTTCACATGCCCCCTCAAACCGACTCATCTAACCCCCCTCTCCCTATGGACCCAACCTGTCGAAACAGCATGTTTCCTGGGCCTACCCTTAGATGAGCTAGACGAAGACGAACGATGATATACTTACACTGACAGGGCTACCTATGCTGTTAAAACAACAACAATGCTGCTGAAGTGGCAGTCCTTGGCCGGATATAAATCCGGGTCGTTTCGGTTACGTAGAACTGACTGTCGGGGTTTGATTGTGTTTGTTTTACTACAATTGCATGTAAGAATGTAACCATGGTTAATATGCTGAAGTAGACAAAATACCTACCAAGACTGGGTTGTGTTGATTCTTGACCTGGAGTAGGACTAGACAGAAATTGGCTGGAATGTTTGCTTTGTATCCTAAGGGTGGCCCATTATCAGAAAAAACTTGTTTTGATATGTAAGTTGCCTGTTTCAGTTCGCGATAGTTTTGGCATCAACGAAACTGGAAAGCAGTAAGATCTTGGGATGTTGTTGTTGTTGTAACAACATAAAACACTTCTCATATATTCTGTGGTGATGCGGCTGAAGTGACTTTCCTTGGTTTGATCAACATATATCTGGGTCGTTCCGCCAGCATTGATGCGACTCTATGGACCTTAAAACAACAACAACAACCTTCAGACATTTTCTTCTACATCATTAGATTCGAGGATTTCATATATTGTAATATATTTTGCAGAACTTTCGTTGGAATGGATTTATATAATAAGTGTGACTACCCTATGGTAGAATGTTGAAATCAATTGAGATAGAAATGTTCATTCCAATTGCAATATTTCCATTTTCAAATTATCAAGTGCCAGATGACATTGTTGTTGTTGTTGTAAATCTTAGTAAACTCCGTCAGTGCGGCGTCGTCACCGGTCGTCTTCGTCTAACTCATCTAACGGTAGACTCAGCAAACATGCTGTTTCGACAGGTTGGGCCCAGGGGGAGACGGTTGTTAGGGTATCTGAATAGATGGTTAGGGTATGTGAATAGATGGTTAGTGTCGTGCGGTATGCCTTCACATGCTGGACATATGTATGTTGGGTATGTCGGAGTCGATTCTGGATAAGTATGTAGGAGTTTAACCTGCCACAATTTCCTGAACCTAATTGAGCGGCCGCCGTAGCCGAATGGGTTGGTGCGTGACTACCATACGGAATTCACAGAGAGATCGTAGGTTCGAATCTCGGTGAAACACTAAAATTAAGAAAAACATTTTTCTAATAGCGGCTGCCCCTCGGGCAGGCAATGGCAAACCTCCGAGTGTATTTCTGCCATGAAAAAGCTCCTCATAAAATTATCAACAACAAGACGCACACCACAAATAGAAGGAGAAGCTCGCCCAAACACCCAAACAGGGTGTACGCGCCAAGTATATATATATATAATTGGGCCAAAGTGTCGCAGATCTCGCAAGGCAGTTGAAGCTCTTCGTCTGCAGTTTAAGCTAACAAGCAAAGGCTTACCAGAAATATTTGTAGACCATTGCATCCTTTCCGGCCAAATGATTTACCACTGTGCTAAGTATATTGCTTTGATTGGTGTGAAGCTTTTTTATAGGGTAGTACATTTTTTAGTGTTGTCACGTTGCCTTTCAGACTCGTAGCAGAAGCTTTTCTTCAACGCTATTATACACGGCCGTAGAAGTTTTGTGGGTTATTAAATTCACACAACACTGATGAAAGCAGCTTTAAAATCGTCAAAGAAATGGCGTAAGTTTACGCTCGCGGGATTTTGTTGGAATTGTGTTATCGGAAGTTTTTTAACTACGCTTGATCGAATCGTGTACGCAATGTAAGAAGATTGGTTCTACGATAATTGACGCAGATTAAATCATTTTATATCATCATCATATAAATCATTTCTCATATCAATGGTTTGATAAAAGAGTCTAAACACCGATTCTTGGGCGTACTACTAATCATATTTTGTTTAGGAGTTCTACATGCTAAGGAATTTACACAGCTCGGCAGGCAATCCATGCGCGATATTAAAAATTACGTAAACGTCAATTAATAAAAGCTAACCTCAAAACCTTAAAATATTTTATGTATAAAATTTCTTAACTCTTTCTGCAACTCTGCTTGCTTAAAAAAAATATATATATACAGGGTGGGCCATATAGCGTTTGTTTTTTGAACCACCTATTTTTTTGAGAATGGTAACTCAAATGACATGTGAAATGTGTTCATAATTTACTTAAATGTTTGACATTTACGAAATGGGGCGCTATACGCTTGAACAAAATTGGGAAATATTGAAAACCTATTTCCAAAGTGGTGAGTCTTCTTCTTCTTTTCTGATTTTCACGTCGGTGGCTACGACAATAAGCAAAATTGTCGGATTTGGGGCTCAGAAAATCCACACGTTACTGTAGAGAACCAAATGCATCCACAACGAGTCACTGTTTGGTGCGGTTTTTGGTCTGGCGGCATCATCGGGCCATTTTGCATTTTTTTTCGAAAATGAGCGAGGAGCCGCGGTTACAGTAAATGGCGAGTGTTCCCGTGACATGCTCAACGAGTTGTTTCCAAAAATTCAAGAGGATGACATGGACGACATTTGGTTTCAACAGGACGGTGCAACTTGTCACACTGCCAAAGTTACACTCGAACTTTTGGCTACCGTTTTTGAAAACCGAATAATCAGCCGAAATTCCGATATCAATTGGCCGCCTCGGAACTGTGATTTAAGCCCGTTGGACTATTTTTTGTGGGGAGTCGTTAAGGACAAATGCTATGCGAACCATCCAGAGACGATTGATGCTTTAAAACACGAAATCGAAGTTGCCATTCATGAAATTGGAGCCCAAACAATCGAAAATGTGCTTAAAAATTGGGTTGATCGAATGGCCTACTGTAAAGCCAGTCGTGGCAGTCATTTGAACGATATTATTTTTCACTCATAAATGGCAATGTTCAATCTTCAAAATAAAAAAAAGAGGTTGTCTGTAAAGTCGGTTTACTGACGATAGTCATACATAACATAACATAACATAACATAACATAACATAACATAACATAACATAACATAACATAACATAACATAACATAACATAACATAACATAACATAACATAACATAACATAACATAACATAACATAACATAACATAACATAACATAACATAACATAACATAACATAACATAACATGCTGTTCAAGCAAGGTAACGACGCATGAGCAAGATAACGACGCATTTTTTGGTGCGTGCAGCTGGCTACATAGAATTATAAGACGTTATCACGTCAAAAAATAATAATAACATTAAAACAACAGGTATTATTAATAAACTTGGTTTTATTTTAAATTCTTCAAGTAAATCAAATTAATAATAATCAATAAGAAGGCATATGCAAATACAAATACGTGAATTTATATATGTACATATGCGCATATACATACACATATACGCTCACTTAAGTAGGAGAGAGCAAGATGTCGAACGTTGCCGTTCGTTTGCTTTGTCGTTCTTTCCGCGCTTTCGCTTGCAGTTCATTCAAGGTAACGGCAATGAGCAAGGTAACGACATATGAGCAAGGTAACGGCAATGAGTAAGGTAACACTAATGAGAAAGGTAACACTAATGAGCAAGGTAACGACACATTTTTCGTGCGTGCAGCCTGTTAAATCGAATTATAAGACGTTATCACGTCAAAAGTTTGAAAAAATATTGATTAGTTTTTTTTTATAGCCGATTCAAAAAGCAAATTTTACACGGCCCACCCTATATATACAAAATAGTTGTTTTGCAAACACAATTTTTATTCACGTAAATACTTCATGCGACATATTTATTCTATAAAAACAAATAATTGCATTTGTATAATTATATATGTAGTTATGTAATAATTCAGTACTACAAAAATTCAATTTGTAAACAGTGACAATTAAAAGTAAATATATAACGTAATACATAAATTTCACATTTTCAAGGTTCTGTATTCAATGCGATTGAATACAACATTTTTTACCAATTTGTGTACCAAAAATGTAATTATTTGCTTGGATACTTGGATACTGGTTAGTGCCTAAAATAATTTATATTTCTTTTTCAACTCTTGCTTCTTCCACACGGGTAACTCATCGAATTCCCAGAAAGACATGCTGAAGAGCGAGACGAAGTCATCATGTGTCAAGTGGACCTGGTAAATGAAAAAAAAAGAATTAAATGAAAATCTGTATCTGCAGAAAATATAAAAATTCGATATAGAAATTATTAATATTAATTTAAATTAAGTTAATAAATTAAAGTTAGTAAGATTAGGTAAAATGAAGTTTGGATAGATTTGTGCCACAGGAAGAGAATTATTGGATATATATAGAGAATGACCGAACATTAAGTTTTAATGCCGCATTGAAACCGAATCAAAAATGTTCAACGGCTCAAGAAAAAAGGTACATACATTTCAGTCGCATATTTTTATGTTTGCAAAAATAACAAAAATAAATGTTTTTATATGGGTGCATGTAGTAATTATTTAAAGTCGGGTGTTTTTTTAGCTGAATGAGAACTAACGATATCGATAACTATGGTTTGACAACTGAGAATGGCAAACTCAGCTTTGGTTAAGATAGTGAAAGTCATTATTAATCGTTTATTGCCAGAACAATGCTTTCAAATTGTGGAATTCGCTTTGAAAAAAATAAATCTGTTCACGAAGTTCACAGACCACTGGTGGCTTTACCAATCCTTATTTCTTTCGAAATGAGGAAGTAGCTGCCATGCTAACTCAATGTTTGTTTACAAAAATTAATCAGAAATCTAAAAATTAATTAAAGATCAACGACATTTGGTTCCAACAGGACGGGGCAACTTGCCATACTATACAGCGCGCTTAGCTATCGATTTATTGCAGTATTCAAGCCATCATTGACGCCACACGGACTGATTGAATGGACCATGTTACTCGTTGCGGCGGCGGACATATGCCGGATATTAAATTTAAAAAATAAATGAAATTATATACCAGATTATAATAAAAAAATGCACTCCAACAATATTTCTGCTTTCTCAAGTTCTTGTACTGGGCAGGTTGCTAATCACTAATCTCTGGCATACTTTCAATGAAGCGCTCCGATCAAAAATCCGAGTTAAAATTTTCCTACTGGAATAATAGATAGATAGACAGATATATGAATGAGGCTTGCACTTCGACCTCTACTCATCACAGTATCTCATCCCAGCCCAGTTCCCTTATTAAGCTCAGGATAGAGCTGGGTTGGATTGAGCGTATGTGCCTTTCCTCTGGCTGCAGTTGGCCAAGATGCCTCAACCTTCTCCGCGCTATAGCGCTGCATTCCAGGAGAAGGTGCAATGGAGCCTCCTGGGATTGGGCGCAGAAACGGCAAGATCCCGTGGTCTAAATCCCGATCATATGGAGATGACTTCGCAGTCTGCGGTGGCCTGTGAGGATGCCTGTGAGGATGCCCGTGAGTATTCTCAGATTATTGTTGAGGTGGGTTATGAGTTTTTTGAACTTCTTTTGGTTGTATCCTCCCAGTATGGATTTCGCCTGGCGTAGCCCAATAGTTTGGTGCCAGCAAACCTCCCTTAGCCCTCTTCCCTCCTGAGCTGCTCCTTGATCGTGTGTTGTCCCATGGCAAGGAAGGGCTCGGGTCCTATTAAAGGCGAGGCTGCAGTCGCTCTCGCCAATGCGTCTGCTAGTTCGTTCCCAGTTATACCCCCGTTTCCTGGGATCCAAATTAGCCGGATGCATTTGCGCATTCCTAGGAGTTTAAGATTCTCGATACATTCAAGTACCAATGAGCATTTGATCTCACAGGACGATATGGGTCATAAGTGCCGCCTGCCTGTCTAAGTTTATCTCTGCACATAGGCAAATGGCATACATCTTCGCTTGAAAGCTGCTTGGAAAACTACCCATCGGCACATACCGTTTGGTTTTGAGGCCGTACATTCCAGCGTCTATGCCTTCTGGGGTCGGCAAGCCATCTGTGTACCAGTGCAGGGTACACTCATGGAGTTTCTTTTCAAATGCACGCCTACTCTAGTTCAATTTATTGCTCAGTTCAATTCTGAACTTCTTTTCGAATTTGATCACATTAGTGATACCATCTCTTGGTAGCTGGGTGAATGGGAGCTGCAGCTTTGGCTCTTCCATGTTTTTAGATGACATCACTTTTCCTCTGCCGAAGCCTTCCCTGGTAATATTCGGCAGGGTACGCTTAAGCCAATTGCCAGTATGCGCTCTTAATTGACTCTACTTTACAAGTTTTTTTCGTAAGCAAGCTTCAAAACCTGATAATTTCCGATACTTTTCAATAATTATCAGCTTGTCGATCAAATTAAATGCCTCCTGGCTTAGAAAAGGGCTTAACCCATTAATGACAAAGTATGATATATCATACGCAAAAAGAGCTTTTTTCAAAAATTCACCAAAAACCCACTATCATATAAAAGTTTTTGAAGTGAAAACTTCTTTAGAATCGTTGGGAGTGATTTGAGAAAAAGTGAAACGAAAAAAGCGACACTCTTGGCTACGAATATTACATATACACGTAGCGACGAACTAAATAACTTTTAGGCCAGCACCGACAGCATGGCGCGATAGCCGAGCGGCTAGCAATGTGAGCTTCCGATCCAAAATCCTTGGTTCGAATCACAAGAAAAAAAATTTTTATACAGTTATTTTATTTTATTTTATGATATGTTTATGAGGAGCTTTTTTTCATGGCAGAAATACACTCGGTGTTTTGCCATTGCCTGCTGAGGGGTGAGCGCTATTAGAAAAATAGTTTTCCTTAATTTTGGTGTTTTCACCGAGATTCGAACTGACGTTCTCTCTGTGAATTCTGAATAGTAGTCACGCACCAACCCATTCGGCTACGGCGTTTGTTTAATTTTACTGATGCAAAAATGAGGAAAAATATATGAATAAAGTTTGCCTACTGTTTACACATTTTCCAAAGGTGACGGAGAACCAAAAAAAAAAGTCGATTTTCAAACAAATACGAGTGCATATGTGTAATTGTGTTAGAGTTTCGGTCACGCCCCAGCAAAACCTGCGTGCATATGTGTTTGTAACATTCAAAAAAATGTAATTGTGTTAGAGTTTCGGTCACGCAGGTTTTGCTGGGGACGCTCATAATAGCAACCGTGTGTGTATTTTTATATTCGTAAATATTTTCATTTTTAAATATTTACCGCAATTATGCCGAAAAATAATACAGAAAAGTGTCGTGAATATCGACAGAAAAAAAATCAATAAATAGCATCACGGAATTCATTCACGAAAATTTAATAAAGTATACACCAGAAGTATCGCGGATACTTAGAAAGGATTACAATAAAGTTCCAATGATTTTAAGTGGCGATTTTAACGTAAATTTTGCATTGGACACAGCGGTTGCTTTAATTGACTTTCTCAATACAACATTCAATTTAAAAATGTGTAACAATCGCACTAAATCGACAACACGATCAAAAACAACATTTGACGCGGTATTTCAAAGATATGTTGACAACATCGAAACCAAAGCATTTGTATCATATTTTATCTATCATAAGCCACTCGTATCATTTGTTGAAATTGAAAACATTGAGGATGAATAATAATAAAATGAAGAAAATAAAATATGAACTTTATAGCAATATTATAATGAACCTATAATTATCCCGCTCCTAATGCTGCTTTCGTCTCATTCTCTCTCAGTTTGTTTTACGGAAGGTTTCACTTCTATCGCGTCTAACCGTTAGACTGGTGTTTTTTTATATTTACAGGGCGAGTGAGATAAAGGAGTAATTTGAAAAGAAATGCTTTTTAGTTGCCATTTAAAGCTCTTTTATTTACATTTTTCGCGCCAATTCATGTAGTGTTTTTCGGAAAAGTGAATAATGCCACGCAGGTGAGTTTTATGTCTTAAAAAAACCAAGCAACAGTATTATATACATAAATACGTGCATTAACTCAAAGTTGAAACCATGAGGCATCGAATACATACAAAACGCAGTGAAAAATTTGCCCCGAAATTTGTTTTAGCTTTTTGTAAATCATTGCGTATGTTTTATCATACGTAAACGCTACCCCAGTTTGGCTTTACGGGCATTCATATATAATACCATTTTATAGACAAGCAACAACTGAGGAGATAATTGGATGGCTCGAAGATCTGAATGAGGACGATAATGCAGATATTATAGACGACATCAGAAATGCCAATTCAATCGATGTGAATTTATTTCCACCTGAAGACCAAGAGTTATCCGATTGCGATGATACAGATGAGAACGATGAAGGTATACTGGGTGACTTGATAATGTACAGTTGTTTCAATGATGTGATCAATTCAAAACCTCGAGGTCAGTGACTTCCACTCAAAGGAAAAAGAAAAACCCCACAGTTCGTCGAAAGTGGTCCAAAATATAACTAAAAACAAGAGAAGGCACAAACACAAAATACGCGTTCACACTCCGGATATTATAGCAGATATTTTGAATAACGATTTAAGTCCATTACAACTTTTTAAACTAATTTTTGATGACGATTTTATTAAATATATACAAGTACAGATTATAAAATACGCTGTAAACAAAGGAGATGAAGCGTTGACCCTAAATTTTGAGGAATTGTACACATATGGGGTGGGTACAACAAGGGGACTATTCTCAACCATAATTTCACTTGATTACTTGAAAAATTTATTAGTTGCATTTTTAGGTACCAGCTACTCGGATGTACTGGGAGACAGAAAGTGATGTGTGCAACCATTTAGTGGCAGGTTCAATGGCGCGGAATAAATTCAAAAAAATACATCGGTACCTTCATTTCAATAATAATACATACACAAATTGATGTGAATAATAAAACATTCAAAGTACAGCCTATTCTGGATCATTTAAATACAAAATTTAAAAAGCTTGGAAAACCATTTGGAACTTCATTTTCTGTAGAAGAATCAATGAAGCCTTATTTTGGTAAGCATTATTTCAAAACCAGTAGAACTTCGTCCAGTTTCAGCACGAAAGAGGAAACGAGAAAACGAAACTAGATACGATGGAGTCAAGCACTACGTAAATTACTCAAGAACTCAACGCCGATGTAAATTTTGTGGCAAGTGTACAAAATTTATATGCATGAAAGGTAATTTCGGATTGCACCCAGATAACTGTTTTTACAAGTATCATGTAACTGACTCATCAAATAACTAAGAAATTTAAAAATATATAGATGTATAATATGTCACTTTATAAATAAAATGTTGATTTGAGTTCAAAACCTATGTATATATTTTAAATTTATTTTCATAGAAGTAGCTCTCCGAATACGCTTATGTATGATATATCATACGCTTTGCCACGCCCACATCTTTTGAGATATTTTTTTGAAAAATGGAAATGAACGGTTTAACATCAACACAAATATTTGGTGAAAATTTCAGTCACCTATCTTAACCCGTTTTATGTGT
Source organism: Anastrepha obliqua (assembly GCF_027943255.1). Taxonomy (NCBI): domain Eukaryota; kingdom Metazoa; phylum Arthropoda; class Insecta; order Diptera; family Tephritidae; genus Anastrepha; species Anastrepha obliqua. Next base: position 102,083,318 of record NC_072896.1, on the reverse strand, counting down.
GAGCATTAATGGGTTAATCGAGTAGAAGAATTTACAGATATCCTGTTATGGTTTTTTACAATACATACATGATGCTGAAATTCCTAATGTGTGCTACGAAATTTCTTGGAGCATAGTGTAATTTGATAGCACCTAGCGCAGTTCAAGTTCGCCCTTTTCAATAGAGAATAGTAAATAATCTAGCTGTGATAGTGTAGCCTTCATGGCTAAAGGTTTTTATAGTTAACCGGCTTATTGTAGGGTTTAAGGTACTGTTTCGGTAATGAATTTTTATATGGGACTAAATCGCTGAAAAAATTACTACTCTCACAAACTATGCAGTTTCTTGTTTTTAACTAAATCTCAAAGTCATAAGCATTGCTATTGTTGTATTCCAAAACATTTACCTCTCGCTTCAAGGGATTCACTTCTGGCGGCAACAAATCGATTTCTTGCTGCAATATAACTATCGGGTACTTATGATGAAGATCAAAGTCTTTCTGATGATTTTTCAGCACTGATGGTATTATGCCATTACCATTTACTCCATTCGTAATTGTGCCATTAACGTTTGACATATTTCCTTGTTTCATAAAAGCTTGTCGTTTCAGCTCGTAGCTCACATAGTTCTAAGAAATAATATCAGCATTAAAATATTACTTCTTGAATCTTGAAATCTTCACTTACATTCCACTGGTTGTGATCCCAATTTTCGAATAGACCTTTGAACGTATTCGGCTCATCGTCCTGTCTAATTACGGCCACCGCTGTAGTGGGTCGACGTGCAATAGGCACCGACTCTAGATAATATTGTGCCATCTTAATATATTTATCCTTTTCATAGGTAGATGCTTGCCTGCCTATCCAAAGATATGAAAGTAAGCCAGTGTCGAGTACATAAATGGATTCTGGCGCGAGATCACTTTGCTCGTAGCCAATAACTTCCTGCGCATGGAATTTGCCACGTTGTAACCAGGTCAAAAAGAGTTGCGGTTGTAGACGCATTTTTGTAGCACTACTATTATTGTTAACATAAGAACCATTTTGTGGCGACGCACAATTATTATTACTGCCACTAGAAGCGCTGCCGCTATTGATAATAGGTTGTGACATATATAGGGTGACTGAACGCCAAAATTCTTTCGGCTCCTTACCCTCAACCACCAGCGAACATTCACCAAGCAGACTGCCAACATTTTTTGCCATTTCACGTGCATCACCCGTCGAACTCTGACCGCACCACACCCAAACATGGCTTGTTTTCACCACGTAGCACTCTTTGGCGCTCATTGAGGTCAAGGGGTATACCTCAACAGCTTTGGAATTATAACTGGTATCGCCATAGATGCGCAAAACAAAGTAATCTCTATTCATTAGCGCCAATTCGTTGCTAACATTGTTCAAGTTATTGTTATGATGCGACATGGTCTTTTCACTTTGCAGAATAATTAATTTGCCATCGAAGATCTGTAGGAAATGTGGCGTCTCATCGCATTCGCTCATTTGCACAAACATAGCTTTTTGATGGAGTTTCTCGAAAGTGTTCAAGGCGAAGCGCTCACAATTTGCTATATCGTCACTATTGGCCTCGGAACCGTTCCATTGATAGATGATCGTACTGATGCCCACATTTTGTGCATCGGCGAGGCTTGTAGTTGGTAGCTAGGAAAATATCAGTGAATTATTAGAGCTGTCATTTTTGATGCCGGTAGCAATTTAAAGTACTCACCATAACGGTATATTCGACCACATAACAGTGATTAGTTATAAATATAACCGTTTTGGTTTGTGGTTTTTCAATAACTTGATCTTTGGTCACATGATAGATCTTACGTTCACCTGTTCCGTCGTCAATGAGTTGCGTGTCTGCGGCCATCTTCGGACGTTGACTGAGCGTGAGTGCATCGAAACGTTTAAATATTGTCGATACCGGTTTTGTGGGGCTTGTGGACTCAGTCGCATCTGAGTGCCAGTTTGGGAAGAGACGTATGAATTCTATAGTCTCATGACCTTGCACCACTCGTATAACGGGCGTTGAGTACGGATACTTTTTCTGCAAGAGAATTGTAAATTTTCATTGTACGATCAAATTGACAAAAGACTACCAATTTACCACTAACCTTTTTAACAAAAGCTCGTCCATTGCCCATAGCGCTGATCTTGTCCTGATGTGGCGCCATATTTCCAACCCACAGCCAAACGCCTTGTGAGCAACCATCTAACACATAAGCCGTGGTTGTATCACTCAAATCTTCTTTTGTCGGTATGACCACATCAAGCTGATCTAAATGCAATCGTGTGCCACGATAGCCGCATTTATAGATCTTCAGTTTGTTACTATGCTGTTTCTCCGGGATTGCGGATATTTGACTGACGACTCGTTGACTAAGCGGTAGAAATGAGTTCCACTGATTCTTTAACTTTTCGGGCATCGACTGTTCGTAGCCATCGTCCACAATGGTTACATCGCTCGCATTAACTCCTAGCTTCGTAACCCAATCGAGTGCGCTGCGTCGTTCCGCCGTGCTGCTTGAGCGGCCAATCCAAATATAAGTATTCGTCTCAGTTTTTAGCAGCATGATATAGTCCGAACCGAAGTAATCCCAGGAAATGCTATCCATTTCGATGCAACGTAGCCATTTGCGGCCATGTAGTTGGTAGAGGCGATTCGAACTTTTTGAACCAACCAAGTTGCTTGAAAGAATGCTATCAAGTTTTCTTCTTTATTAAGAGCTCTTTCTATTATAACTTTGCAACAAGAATTACTCACGTGAAACCTTTTTTGAAGTAGGACAAGAAACGTGCACTCTCGTTTCCCTGCGTCTCGCGATATTCAGCAGCTACATTATTAAAGTATGAGTCCAGCTCTTGGATTTTATGCGCAACATTCGAACGTTTCTGCTCAGAAACCTTCTCGCCCAGCCAAAAGTGTATAAAACGTTCTAGATACGTGCCAGGTTTGGTTTCACGTGTCTTTGTGATAAATAGAAGAGTTCAATATAATAAGTCTAGGTAAATGACCGTGCTTTCACTTACTATGGTATCCTGATTGACGTAGATGCCCTTTGGCCCTGCTGCGTAAACAATATATGCACAGTCGTCAACAAAATTGCCATATTGCGCTTTTGGCTCGGCCTCCAAACGATCCTCTTCGATTTTCCAAATATGAAAGCAAATTGCATTTTTTGCAATTTTTCGAAAAGATGCATCCACTTTTAGATCAGATATGGAATTCGAACAGACTTCCTGTAGATAAATTAAATAGTAAGTAGTAGATAGTTCTTTATAAAAAATTATTACAACAAAAACATTTGAAGTTCATTATTAAAAAACGTGTAAGACAAAGAGAAAGAAATGAGAGCCCAATAGCCTTAAGTGAACAATGAATTTAGTGATATGCACTCTTCGGCGTGGCTAACTGCGAGCAATTCATGGGTTCAGTGTATATGCCTCTCGGACATGAAGAAACGATGGTTATATAGATGACAAGATATACTAAGAGAGCGTGACTCAGTTGGCGTATTTTATCGCATAGTATTCGAAGATTTTCTAATAGCGGTCGCCCCTCAGCAGACAATGGCAAACCTCCGAGTGTATTTCTGTCATGAAAAAGCTCCTCATAAAAAATATCTGCCGTTCGGAGTCGGCTTAAAACTGTAGGTCCCTCCATTTGTGAAACAATATCAAAACGCACGTCACAAATAGGAGGAGGAGCTGGGCTAAACACCCAAAAAGGATGTAAGCACCAATATATATGTATATATATATATAGGTATATAATATATAAAGGGTTTTCCAATAACAGGTGTTACATGTGAATGATTAACGATTTTTTATTTCCGGAATTGGATGGTATTGATCTGGACAACGTTGATTTTCAACAAGACGGCGCTGCTGGTGTGGCAGCAACGAAACCATTCTTCTTTTGCGTGAAAATTTTCCGGGCTGTGTTATCCCACGAAGATGTGATCACAATTGGCCATCGAGATCTTGTGATTTAACACCTTGGGACTTGTTTTTTGGGGCCACGTGAAATAGAAGGTCAACGCCTACAGCCCAGAGTCGATTCAAGACCTCAAAGATGGAATTCGTGAGGCTATCGAGGACAAAGGGCAGCCACTTTGCGATTTGTTTATGGAAAATTTCATGAAAAGGATATTGTCCTGTAAGCGTGGTCGTGGTGGTCATTTGCCTGATGTTATTTTCCACTATTAATGGCATACCTTCCTCTTTATAATTAAATAAACATCCGATCATTTATATTAAGAATAACACCTCTTATTAAAAAACCCTTTATATAAGAAAGTGTTTTTTATTTGCTACACTTATATTAAAAATATATTAAAAATATACATTCGAAATGAGATAAAATAAACGCTCTTAGACGAGTTACAACAAAACAAGCTTGGGTTCTCCGATATCTAGGTGGTGTAGATTGATGAATGAGAACATTGGTTGAGCTATGTTATTTTTCCTAACATTGAGGCATTCATCAAGATAATAAACTTCATTGATTGACGGAAAGGAAAATCGCATTTGCAGGTTTGCTAATAATTTGCTAATCTTGAGACGAGGCTCTCTCCAGGAAATTCATGGTTGAGAGCGCACAGAAGGTTGCGCAAATCGCGAACACAACTTTTCAGTAAATTTAATAAAATAAGTTGTTTAGCTCAAGTAATTTTACAGATTTGTTTATATTTTTTGGAGAAATATTTTTCTATTCTAAGTTTAAATCAACCTAACCTGACTTTGAAGATTTTTGTTAACAAAAGTTAGCTGTTTTGATAGTTTCCTCTCAGTCAGTTTTTTGCATAGCTCCTTAAAAATTAAGTCAGGTCAAAATCAATCTTAAAATCCCACTCCAATTTTCATATCTTCCCCTTTCATTCTTCCAGGAGTTTAGTGCCATTTCCTCTTTGTGATACCAGGTCACACTTTTCTGTAGACTCATGCTGATTGCCGAGTACATCCTATAACGGCAACATAGCCAATTTACTACAATACGAGCAACTAAGTTTAACGCGAAAGTGTCCACCCTTGTTGGATTGGAAATGATTACTTAAGTGAGGTAATTTTTCGTTGCATAAAACACAAAACAGTTGGACTTAAATATCTTTTCCGTATACCACCGCTTCATAATAGTTTTTAATCTGGTTCCGTTTAATTTCTAGAAGCTAAGCTAGAAGCCATGACCCTAAGTAATCTCATTTTGATGAGGACTATCGAGAATGAATTACAATATGAGTTTGGCAACGAGGTTTTTCTCCCATCAACAATCCAATTATAAGAGCTAAAATACAGGGTGGCGCACGAATCGTGCTACAAAAACAAAACGTAATAACTTTTTTTCTGTGTGAGTAATCGGCTTTTTTTTTATTTTGCAGATTAGTATTTAGATTTACAAAAAATGGAGGCTTGGGATACCGAAAAGAGGATTTGGATAGTGCAGCGGTACCATGCTTTGCAGTCCATCATTTCCGTCCAAAGGGAATTTAGGCGGATGTTTGGCGGCACTCCCCCGAGCAGATGAACCATTATGAGGCTGGTGAACATGTTTGCTGAATCTGGAAGCATCGCACGCAGACCGTACCATCGAGATCCCCATGTTCGGGTCGAAGCCACAATCGCGGCTGTAGCATCGTCAATTCAGGCAAATCCAAGAGTTTCGACTCGTAACTTGTCGGCGCAAATTGGAGTTAGCAGACGGTCATTGCAGCGGATAGTTCATGATGACTTAAACTTGTTTCCGTACAAAGTTCAAATCACAAGCAAATTAAACCCTCTGGATCTGCCTATTCGCCTGGAATTTTGCCAAAAAATTATTGAAATGGCCGAAGAAGACAACAACTTCATAAATTGCTTGTTTATGTCTGATGAGGCCCATTTTGATCTAAACGGCAATGTAAGCAAGCAAAATTGCCGTATATGGAGTCAATCAAATCCGCAAATACTCCATGAGATGGAACTGCACCCAGAACGAGTCACAGTGTGGTGCGCAGTTTCATCAAGGTGCATTGTCGGGCCATACTTCTTCGAAGAAAACGGTGTAACAGCGACTGTAAATGGGGACCGTTATTTAAACATGTTGAAGGAGTTTTTTTATCCAGAACTGCGGCGAAGACGTATCCCTTTTAACAGCATTTGGTTCCAGCAAGATGGAGCAACTGCACATATAGCCAGACCGGTTATGGAGGAGCTCCAACGAAAATTTAGAAATAAATTGATATCCAGAAATTTCACTTTCCGCTGGCCCCCAAGGTCACCTGACCTCACTGCACCAGATTTTTTTATGGGGTTATCTCAAACAAGAGGTGTATAAAGCAAAACCAAGTAATTTGACTGAATTGAAGCAGTCCATCACAACAATAATTGAGGCGATCTCGACTTCAACCCTGCGCAATGAACAATTTTCTCATCAGGTGTCGCATATGCGTGAATGAGCATGGAGGTCATTTACGTTCTATTATTTTCAAAACTAATTAGTTACATAAAATAAAATTGAATTATCTATACAATAAAAAAACAAAAAGTTAAATACATTGATTAGAAAAAAAGTTATTACGTTTTGTTTTTGTAGCACGATTCGTGCGCCACCCTGTATATTTCTCGAGTTTCGCAAGGATATTAACTACACGTGTATAGGCGCGCGCCTTCATCATTAAGGGTTAAGATATTCTAGGCAAATGTTTAAACTTATATTTCGGTTGACATGATCATCAGGTCGCCAGGTTTCTTAAAACATACAAATTGCTTGCCAGAAGGTGGCGAACAGACGGTATCACCTCCATCAGCTTGTATGTAAAATATGTCGGAGTGGCTACCACGGCTCGCCATTCCACTTAAGCCCCCAAATGGACGTTGCTACTCAAAGTAAAAACCGATTGAAAGTCGCCAAGAGTTTGCACCTTACGTAAAATCATTGTTTGTGATCTGGTGAATAGCTGTCCAATAGTTTTCCGCCTGCACCATCTGCTGCAGAGCGAAATGTCAAATCTGTATGCGTCACATCGTTTTTGGCTGAGGAATACCGTTGCACAATGGATAAAAACGGTTTTTGTTTGGAAATGTTACCGTTTAGTTGCTCAAAATCTTGAGGATAATTTTTTTCCTTGTTCCCTCCTCTCGGGAGCATAGGGCCTCGACAAGACTTCTCTTGCGTTGGTTTCGTTAATCTATTTGATTTCCATCAGAGTAGGTGATTAGCCTGCCGCTTGAGGATAATACCTCGTATCAAAAGACTTATACTCTCAATTCAAGCGAATATTTATAATTTCAATTCTGAACCAATTACATACATACATATTTACAGTAAGTAATATTAATTGTTTGCCAGTAAGTACCATTCGCCCTCTGACGATTTGTATGCAGAACTCTGCAAAACTTTCTACACAAATCTTTTTCTGAAGTATTAACTGCAATAACTAATGCCAAGAAAAATGGAAAGAAATCTAATTAACTGTTTTGTCTTTTCACTATCACTTGTAAGTTATTATTCATACATTTAAACAAGAAAACCGCAAGTCCACGGGTATCGGCTGCGCTTGGTTGCTAAACTAGCGGAACAGTTAGCAGAAAAAAGAAAGAGATTGGAATTTTTGAACTATAAATATTGTGTGTATGTATGAAGAAGTGCATACATACATACATATGAACGAGTGCTTGAAAATCAAAACTTGAAAAATCATAATTTGCAATCGCGTTGGTGATGAAGCAATGGCGGCGCAAATTCTAAAACAACGGTCGAAAATTACATATGTATATGTATATAGCTGTATGTACGAGGGTCGATCAATTTGCAACAGGAATGGAGGTGAAATTTTATACATGTATTTTTTTTAACCGAATCTTCTAATTGGGACAAAAAAACCTTCATAGGTCTCTGCTTCCGGCATTTATTGAACTGCTCCTCAAACTCGATTTTTCCACTTTGAACTGGTTTAACGGTGAGGGGCATGTTAAAAGACAACGCAGGCTGATGAAGTAATTTATTGAAGTGATTCCCATAAACGTACTATCTATTGTAATTTTTCAAAAAGTTTATGAGAATCACTAATTTTGTTATATAAATAAATACTGACTTCAATCTTTCTGGGTTTTCGGTAATTTTTTGCATTCTGCCGTAAAATTAATGAATTCTCCTATAGTGAAGATTTCTCTTTTAAATTTTTCTAGTTTTTCCATATAAATATTTGAACGCCTCTACAACGAGCTCCTCTATAAAGAGTTCCTCTTCTCTCCGTGACGATGTTATTTTAACTACGAAACATATTTTTCCATAAAGTATAGCTTTCAAATGGCCGCCGTAGCCGAATGGGTTGGTGCGTGACTACCATTCGGAATTCACAGAGAGAACGTACATAGGTTCGAATCTCGGTGAAAACACCAAAATTAAGAAAAACATTTTTCTAATAGCGGTCGCCCCTCTGCAGGCAATGGCAAACCTCCGAGTGTATTTCTGCCATAAAAAAGCTCCTCATAAAAATATCTGCCATTTGGAGTCGGCTTGAAACTGTAGGCCCTTCCATTTGTGGAACAAAATCAAGACGCACACCACAAATGGAAGCAGGAGCTCGGCCAAACACCCCAAAAAGGGTGTACGCGCCAATTATATAAGTATATAGCTTTCAGATGACGAAATTTAAACCAATGTCAAATTTACCGGAAGCCAAAACAATAGATTTTCAATCAACTTCAGACAAGGTAGCAGTAAATTTTTACATTCAAATTGACAATATTGCTGCAGTGAAGATAAAAGAATTTTACAAGGTGGCACAAAATTTATCTCCCTATCAGAAGAGATAAATGGAGGCATTTTGTAGAGGAGGCAATGGCCCATTGCGGACTGTAAGGTCGATATGGTGATTTTGCGAATGGTGTCGTACATCAATCACATTTGACAATTGTGAACTAGACAGTTTGAGAGAAAGATGGTGTGTAAGATTTTTGGACCCTTGCACGTTGGCAACGGCGTATATCGCAGGCGATGGAACGATGAGCTGCATGAGCTTTACGACGACATGGACATATTACAGCGAATAAAGATCCAGCGGCTACGTTGGCTGGGTCATGTCGTCCGAATGGATACAAACGCGCCGGCTCTGAAAGTATTCGATGCGGTACCAGCTGTTGGTAGCAGAGAAAGAGGAAGGCCTCCATTGCGTTGGAAAGGTCAGGTGGAGAAGGACTTGACTTCACTTGGTGCGATCCAACTGGCGCCGGTTAGCACGAGAGAGAAACGGCTGGCGTGCTTTGTTAAACTCGGTTAAACTCGTAAGCGGTTATCGCGCCAATTAAGAAGAAGAAGAACTCGACAGCTGCAGTATACAAACAGACATGCAATGGAGCACGTTAAGTCAAAATAAAGATTTTCATTACTCAAAATCTCAATTTTTTTAGGAAATAAGTTATGCAAAAACAAAATTGAATGATTAATTTTGCGTCCGTATGTGGCCAAACTGTGGCAGAAATCGTAGTTCCTTAACAATTACGTAAAAATTTAATTAAATTACTGAGATTGAAAAGGTCATTCTTCGTTTAGTAGCATTTAAAGCATTTTCAAAAATAAAAGAAAGTTCTACATCAGGCAAGTGTGTGCTAAGAAAACATCTTTTTTAACTCTCCTATAAAAAAACTTTTCTATAACGAAGTGTTTGGCCAGTCTTTAAGGTGTCTTTTTTTATCCAAACTCTCGAAACTCATAGCTGGTATTCAGGATCCTTCCAACTTCTTCACGAATTAAGGATGGATATTTCTCTTTCTCAATTTTTTAATCCTGTTTAGAGAAATTTATAAATCACTATGAAATTTAATATACAGTGTCGCCGGGACCAAAAATTTTCAAATTCGTCTTCTTCTTAGCATCACATCCTTGGTGAACCTTTGCTTCATTTACAACCTCTCACCACCCGTCTCTATCTAAGTCTGCTTCCTTCTATCGCCGCACGTTCAGCTTTGCAAGGTCATCTTCAGCGTACTCGAACCTTTTTTTCCTGGCGCATCCTCTTCTTCGGCCTCCAACAGACGCTAGTACAACTGCCTTTCGAGTTGTTCTCTCCTCGGGCATTCAAAACACGTGTCCAAGCCACCTTATCCTCTGAGATTTTATAAATCTGATCACAGTTTCGTGTTTTGCTAGAAGTTCAAATTAGGTCGACGGAATTTCGTCCAATGCTTTAGTAAGAATTAGAATTTCCTTTGGTCAAGATCGTGGATCGTAATAGAGTTTAAGTAGCTACTTTGCGCTTCGAACCAGAAAGGAAAAAAAAAATCTCCCTTCTGAATGTCCGAATAATTTTTTGAATTAGTTATGTACTTGTTTTTTTTATGCTAACTGTATTCTAATATACTACAATGAAATTCCGAAATATACCTATTCTTGATTTAACATGAATAGATAACACTGTGCGACAGTGATTTTATACTTTTATGGAGACCTAGTACAACTTGTAGGTATAGTAAAACTAAGAAAAATGGTATAGGAGAAATTTCCAATACACCCGCAAAATCTCGTTTTATGGCCATAAAACCGTTTTTCAGTAGGTTGATGTGAAGAATCACTCCTAACTTCCCCAATTTCCATCCGATTTCGAATTTGTTTTTTTAGTTCGAAAGAACAAAAACAAGCCTTTTTGACAGTTTGTTGACAATTTTTCTGAAATGACAACTGACGAGACTGTAGGGGGAAGTATTTGGAATTTTTTTATTTTTTCAACTTTGACATAATTTTTACGATATTATCCGATATTGAGGATTTTTTGTAGTACACTACTGTTATAGTAAATTTAATTTTGCGTCGAATGAGCTATAGTTGACTGTAATTGAATTAAAATTAATAGAGTTGTGTGAGTTTTAAGATTTTTTTTCTTTTTTTACTAATTTGGTATGTAGGCATCGAAGCATGAAAATGATAACAAGTGTCATTATAAACACATAATATTTATTGGAGTATTGTGCAGTGCAGCACTGTACGGTATGGTACGGTGCGGTACAGTGCGGTACGGTGCAGTACACAACGGAACTGGTTCCAAACTTAAAAATGCATTGGAAACGGCCCTTTGGCCCTTCATCAGTTTGGAATACTTCTCTGTAAGAAATTCGATCATCATCATTCATCTGAAGTCGTCATCAACTAAATTCCATTGTTTAAATCGAGAAGCGAGCGTTTCAGATTGTCTTCCCGATAGAAGTAAATCATGAGAAAGATCCTGAAAATCTGAATTTGATACAATGTGTCGTTCTGAAGACTTAGAACCAGACGGAAAGTACTCTTCATCATCAGGTTTATTGTTATCACTTTGATCATCATCAGCAATGAGTTGAACTTCCTTCAGTTCCTGCAGTTGAGTCAATCATATCGTCCAAGACTACGGGGTTCTTAACAGTTGCAGCATCAGCATACTTTATGTGCTTTCGAGCTTTATAATGATGGCCGTTTACGTCCGTTTTATAAAAATAACAATCATCTGGTTTATGATAAGGCTGATGATGCCACATCATCGGAGAATATTGAGAAATTCGACTTTTCTGGCAACGTTTTGATTTATATCTCTTGAATTTCAATGAAACAAACAATAAAACTTTGACGTTTTAATAAGGTTAAATTATAATAACAAACTTCTTTTGTTAATCAATGTACAGTGGGAACTTTGGTACACTTGGGAGCTTTTTCATATTTCTATTGAAAAAAAATGTGTGATAATATGTCAGATATTTTCGTAAGTTATAATCAGTTCTGTTGTATGTAGTACAGTACATATATACTCCAATAAATATTACGTATCTATAATAACACATCAAAACACGTCCTTATTCCCATTTCTATTAATTTTAATTCAATTACAGTCAAATATAGCTCATTCGACGCAAAATTAAATTTACTACAACAGTAGTGTACTAACAAAAATCCTCAATATCGGATAATATCGTAAAAATTATGTCAAAGTTGAAAAAATAGAGAAAAAATAAAAAAATTCCAAATACTTCCCCCTACAGTCTCGTCAGTTGTCATTTCAAAAAAATTGTCAACAAACTGTCAAAAAGGCTTGTTTTTGTTCTTTCGAACTAAAAAAACAAATTCGAAATCGGATGGAAATTGGCGAAGTTAGGAGTGATTCTTCACATCAACCTACTGAAAAACGGTTTTATGGCCATAAAACGAGATTTTGCGGGTGTATTGGAAATTTCTCCTATACCATTTTGTTTAGTTTTTCTATAGCCACAAGTTGTGCTAGGTCTCCATAAAAGTATATTTAATTTCTTTTTTTTTTGTCACACAGTGTAAATGAAGAAATAAATAAATAAATCTTATTAATGGCCATGTCAAGAGGTCTTGGGAAATGAATGAAAAATTAGAAAAATTTGGAGCGGGGATTGGACATAAGTATGCACATATTATTGCCCCAGCTACGCCACACGTCTCTAAGCACAGTTATTCATTGATCAACCCTAGTACATAGATATCTTTACTAGTGGATTTCGAAACGAGTTTCAAAATTTCGATGAGCTCAATTTACGTTGGCTAATGCATCTGGCGGCCGCCGTAGCCGAATGGTTGGTGCGTGATTATTATTCGGAATTCACAGAGAGAACGTTGGCTCGAATCTCGGTGAAACAACAAAATTAAGAAAAACATTTTTCTAATAGCAGTCACCCCTCGGCAGGCAATGGCAAACCTCCGAGTGTATTTCTGCCATGAAAAAGCTCCTCATAAAAAATATCTGCCATTCGGGGTCGTCTTAAAACTGTAGGCCTCTCCATTTGTGAAATAACATCAAGACGCACACCACAAATAGGAGGAGGAGCTCGGTCAAATATCCGAAAAGGGTGTACGCACCAATAAGTTAGGTTGAGGTTAGGTGAGGTGACGCATGGGGAGCTTTCCCTATTTCTCCTAAAACCAGTGTGTGCTTTTCAAAAAGTTTAGAATACCTCCTATTTCTGCAGAACTGAGATCTTCCAATTCGTTAAAAAATTGTCTGCCTAGAATAGCAAATCTCCGTCTAGATAGGACAGGACAATGGCACAGAAGGTGCAAGATTGTCTCTTCCTCTTCCTCATCAAGACAACTTCTACAGAAGTCATGCGCTTGCACACCCATCCTTTGGGCGTGCCTACCTACCTATTAGGCAATGTCCCGTTATGACTGAAATCAGTGTGCTAAGACTATGCTTACGATATTTTGGCTTAGCAAAGATTCTGTGCGTTTTGCATTGAGAGTCGGCCATAGTTGACGGGCGATTTTGCAGGTGGCTTTATTACGCCATCTTTCGTTTGCTTTCCTTACGATTTCTTCAAGGATGACTAGTTTGCATGATTGTAAGGGTATGCCTACGTCATTCATTGTCTATGTACTCATCTCGCTAGTTCATCAGCTCTGCAGTTACCCTCAATGTCGCGATGGATATGTCTTATCTTTAAGCGAAATTACTCAGCCATCTCGTTAAGAGATGTTCGGCATTTCATGGCTACATTTGAGGTTGTCAACTGTTTTGTGAGGGATTTTAAGCACCAATAATATATATAAATAATTGTTGAAACGAAAATCAGTTTTTGTAATTTTTTTATTTGCCTATTAATAGTTATTGTATTGTAATTTTCGAACATAAAACAGTTATTTTATTCGTTGGTTGGCAGATTTGCATTCGATTAACGTGAACTTCTACTTTTTATCGAATAGATCATAAAGCGTATGCTCAATTTCAAGTTGAGCTCCAGTTATGCTCACTATTTTTTTACTTTAATGGGTGGGATAGTCATGGAAACACTTCGAACATCGAATATCGTCGGCAAGAAGTTCTGCCAAATCGTGCAGCCAACTAGAATGTGGATTAGCAAAAGCTCGCGTAAGAAGTGGTAATTATTTATACGATATGACGTGGACAGAGCTATGCACGTACAGCTTATGTCTGAATGGATTGTACCCATGTGGCATAGGTGCAGGCGACTGCCAACGAAATACTTAACTGCATACCGAGAGGCGATTAGTACATAATACTGCGGCTACAATTTCACACTCAAACGGCTACAGGCTTTCGATGCTTGCTTGACATACAAAAACCTCGTTGATTGCTATTGTTTTACGATTTCCAACCGAAAATACAAGGCAAAGAAAAGCAGTTCGACCACTGTGCGTAGTTGATAAGAAACATTTGTTTCTTTCACATAAATATGTCACAATTATATGTCAATAATTCATTAAAGAGGCCATAATTACATTGTAAAAGTAGTTTCGTTGCATGCAGCTAGTAAAAACTGGACGTACATATGTATGCATCTAGTTGCAAATGAACCGTTAAATTTTGTCTAAACACTTGTGCAGCGACAGATATCGATCAGTGGGGATAGACAGGCGACAGGTGCGAAGCAAATAGAAGAACTACTTCTGCGCGAATAGAGCGATTGTGACTAGATAAAGTTAACTTCACACAAGTGATGGGTTGGAATCAAACCAGTTTTTTTGCACCGTTTGCTCCACAAAAAGTGTGCCGAAAAACTAGGTGAGGAGTGAATTTCGCTAAAATAACGGGATGTGGTCGATGCCAAAGACGTGCTTTGCGATAGTTTTGATATTTCATTGTGTGCTGCAAATCATAATTACCATGTCTTTCGATGATATTTCCATCACCTGCATTGCACTGCACGATTGATTTTCGTTTGCTTAGCGAATGAAACTTTGTGTTGTTTGGGTGGTGGTAGTACTGGTCGCACAGTAACTTCTGTGCCACTCTGTTGGTCGCCAATCACAACAGCCTTGAACTAATTCGTTGGGACGTGTGCCACAGGCCCAGAGCAAATTGGCACAATTTAGTTAAGACGTAGTGAAGTTTGTTGCCTCGTTTTATTTGTTTGGCGGCTTATAGTGCATGTGCGGTAAAGCTTGAACTTGTGTCCGAACTCGTTTCGCGCGACTAAAGTGGCCGGCTTAAGTTGTGCGCGTTGTATGACTGTGCACAGACCGATTTTCCTCACTCTTTACTTTTTATTTTTATTACAACTTATTTGTTTTTGTTTTTTTTTGCCGTTTTCTCGTATACGTGTGAAAGTGAAAATCCTTTCAAATAGCGGGATTTCACATTAGAGCTCTACTTTTGCGTTCGGTATTTCGCAAATTGCGGTAGATGTTTTATTTTTATAGTTATGTGCTATTTTGAAATAAATTTTTTTAGTTTTTTTTAGCTATATTTTTAATACTGAAAATTTTGAAAATACTGACTTCAAATAGAAAAAATATTTGAGTACAAAAAATGTATGATTGTTTTTGGGACACAAAAATTAACATCAGCTCAACATTCACACTGGGGCCAAAAAAAAAAAATTTAACTTTGTTTTCGAAAAACTTTGTATATTCTACTGAATTCGATTCAGAATTTTTAGTTTAGTCACTTCTTGCGGATATGTACGAGTGTATGTATTTCCATTGTTCTATTTGGTGAGCTGCTACAGCGACCACAGCATTATTGCATTTCACGCTAAGTAACCGTTTTTCTCTTTACACATGAATTATTAAAACGTCTTCCACGCAGCAAAAAGCACAAAAGGTGCAACCGTCAAGCGCGTTCCAGCTTCAAATGCAGACTGTCGTCAACAAAGCGTTGGCAACGTGTTTATTACTAACCACCAAAGCCTATGCTACCAACAAATATACCATCGAGTGCCGCTCCAGTCAACTAACAGCCAACAAACATAATACAACCAACCAACCTGATGATGATGGGGTCTCCTCATAAACCGCTGAATGAAATAATCAGTTGACGGCGCGGAAAAACAAACGTAGTTGTATTAGTTCGGAGAAATGCGGGAATATGCGGTAGTAAATAGCTGGAAAGTCACTGTGTGCATTGTGCACATCAACTGGATATACATATGATGATACATTAGTACATATACGAATACATATGTATGTACATAAATATTCCTATAAATGTGTTTACATATCTATCTCTTCTCTACATATGTATGTATGTATGTATTAATCTTATCCAGGTGCTGTGGTACAGTGCCACATTTGGGGTCAGAAGCTTAAATAGCAATTTCTGTCACTTATTAAACTCAAAGTCATTTAGCTGAGAATGTTAATGAATTTTCCAGTTCAAAGTTCGTAGAGAAGAAGGTTTTCGAAATATTTCATGTAGAAAATGCATTTAACCCATAAGGGCATAATCGAGTCGACGTTCTCGGCCACTAAAGCGATATTCACGATCTAAAGAGTAGTCGGGTCCAGCCAAGAAACAACGACGAAATTAACGCTGCGTTTAAACCACGGATCGAAAATTGACTAAATTGTATGAAACAAATTCTTTGTTTGTCTGTAATATAAAAGTCACAGCACAATGGCTTCAAAAAAAGTTTTGCCATTTCCACATTAAGACATTACTTTGGTACCGCTCTGTAGTTGAGCTGCATGCAATGAGATGTCTAAAAGATAAAAATAAATATTAGTATTTGCTACTATTAGGTTTTCCAAGAAGTTTTGCGATTCGATAGGAAAAACACAAATGTATTGAAATACACTTTATTATTCAGATAGTCCCTGAAGTGAGAATCTGGAAGGGCTGCAAAATATTCTTCCACAGCTTTTATGACCTCATCATTTGATGAAAATCGTTCTCACGCATACTTTGTTTTAGGTCGGGAAACAGATGGAAGTCGTTAGGGCCAAATCTGGTGAATACGATGGATGCTCCAACACTTCGAATTTTGATTCATTATCAAAATGCTCTTGTGACACGGATGAAAAATAATTTTTTTCTTTTGCAAACTGGGTCACGAATTTTTCCCTTCAGCTGGTCTAAAGGGTTGCAATAATATTTAGAATTTATTCTTTTATCAGTTTGGAACTAATCCTCAAACAAAGTTCCTTTCGCATCTCAAAAAACTGATGCTAACAACTTCTTGGAAGATTTCTGGACACGAACTCGTTTCGGAGCCGAAGAACCAGGCTCAACCACTCTTTAGCATTTAGTTTTGATGTAGGATCATGGCGATAGACACAAGACTTACTTATCTATAGTGATGAATCGACGCAAAAAATCCACTGTATCCTTTCCAAAACGCTCTAAATGTTGCTGAGAAAGTCGCATTTGAAAACGTTGTTGTTCTATTGTTAGCGAATGCAGTAACTATTGCGCGCACAGCTTTCTGAAACCCAACACTTCAGTGAAAATTCCGCTTACACTGCCCAATGAGACGCCTAGTGCTTCTACTAAATCTCCCTCAGTCATTTGTTTTACCGGGGCCCTTGTAAGTTATTTTGTGAAGCGTGTGGTATAGCTTTTTCCCTTGAAACATGAAGAAATCTCGACAACAGAAATCCTTACCACATTCAGTGTCAATTATTGTATGACGGTTATTGTCCGCTGTGTGATAGCTACTTGCTTATTGGAATGATTGCTTGTTCTGCGATAAAGCCAAAATGATGCTCTACAATAATGATCGGTCAACTAAGATGAGACGAACATTCGAGAAAAACGCGATTAAAGTTATCGTTCTTACTCATCTTTCGCTCGACGCTCATCACTTGACTGACTTTATAGGGGTTTTTTAGACTTTCTATTAAGCTTAAAACATTGAAAAGATATTGTTGAAATTGTAAATGAATCTTTAAAGCAAAAAAAAAAAAACAAGGAAAATTTAAAAGTGCTGCCCTCTTGAAATTGAAAATTGAATTGGTCGAGCCAAGGAGCACCAAGAGATTTGGTGGCTCCTAAAACACTCAGGCTAAAAAGCCCATTGTATTTACCATAGAACTCTGGAAAGAGGGTAGATAGTGAAGGAGAGAAGGAGAAAAGTATCAGAGAAAGAGATAGAAAGAATAGAGAAGAGATTGAGGTAGTTAGCCCTGTGAGATCTTTCTAGATTCTTTGATAAATCTGTAAATATATTCCAGTTTTAGAGAACGAATAGTACCCATTCTCACGACATCGGAACGCAAAACTCGTAGCCTTGCTCTAGCAAAGGCAGGACACTCACAGAGAAAGTGCTCAGTGCTATCCGCCTCCTCCAAGCAAAACAAGCACATTGTAATAATACCGACCATCAACCGAACGTCTTTCCTTCCAATTTCTATTAAGATATCGACTCTAAATATTATATAATGAAAACATGCTAAAAATATCGTCGCTTTATAGTTATGGAAAAGTTAACAAGTGGCATCAGGAGAGGGCTCGGACATTGAATGAAATTTTCAATCAGAAATTTTTTGGCACTATTACTGAGGTAAAAAAAGATTTCTGAGCGAATCCATGATAAGTAATCCAAATATTTTGAGCATATTTCTAAATTTTTCAGAAATTTGGTTTATTTGTAAGCTTGAGGTAAAGTGAAAAAATGTTGAAAAAAATTTAATAATGATAAGATTCATTTATTGCAGAAAATTTTATTTATTTATTTATTTATTTAAGTCTATGAATTACAATCCTTACAGACTATGATACAAAAGTTGCTTAGATTAAGCTACAAATATATTATATGTATTTAAAAACTATACTAGCTACTAACTAACTATAATATAGTATTCAAAAGATTTAAAAGTGCTGTTCTTGAAAGCGAGAAATCAAGAAGAACATCATTATGAACGGCATTTAATTCCCGTAAAGCACGAGTAATGGGAGCATTGCTGGCATACGTAGTTTTAAAGTTACCCCCATAATAAGGGTAGAAGTTCCTAAGAGATCGTTGGGGAACATTAAATCGAATTCTTTCCAATAAGTAGGGACAATCAATTACTCCAGTAATAATATTATGAGTAAAAGACAGACACAGTATAGTCCTACGAATCTCTAAGGACTTGAGACTTATAAGCATGAGACGAGCAGAATATGATGGCATGGGATCAATAAAATTCAGGGACCGAAGGGCATATTTGAGAAATATTTTTTGCACACGTTCGATTCTATTAATAGCTTGCTGACTACAAGGTCTCCAAATAAAAGCAGCATATTCTAAGTGAGATCTAACAAAAGATGTATACAGTAACTTAATGGTATAGGGATCAGAGAACTTAGTGGCGTTCCGTCTGACGAGAGTTCTTTAAATGAAATGTTTTTGGTTCTTTTTAACATTTTTATTAATTAGCTTTTTAATTTTTTGGCTTAAAATGTTATTAAAAAACATTATTTAGAAAAAAGTAATTAAAAATTTTTCCAAAAAAAAATTTTTGAAAAAAAAAATTTTAAAGTAAAAAAATTACAAAATAAAATTATTTTTTTTTAATTTCTTCCGTTTTTTGATTTTTGACAAAAAAATTTAAAAGTAAAAAAATTACAAAATAAATTCTTTTTTTAATTTCTAAAAAATAATTTTTTTATTTATTAAATGTATTTAAAAATGAAAAACACAGTTTTTTGGAAAATTTTTATTAAAAATTAAAAAACAAAAATTTTTGGAAAATTTTTATTAATTAATTTTTTACTCTAAAATGTAGTTAAAAAAATTAGTTGAAAATGGTTTTTAACATTCTGATGAAAAAGTATGTAGCTGCGATCAACATTTAAAAAATTTTTTTTTTAAGTTACACTAAGTTTAAAACTTGGATTTTTATTGTTATTACAAGCGAATGAACTATGGTATGTTTTCATACAAGAACTATCAAAATTAAGTAAGAAACAAATTAATTTCAAAGCTTTTCAATAAGTTCGAGTGATATAGTTACTTAACGCAGTGTTGTATCATTGGCACCTCCATCCATTATTAGGTGATTGACTGGAGTTCCCTTTAGATTTTTGGTGTACGCTTTAAGGTTATCCTACAAATGTAGGAGTCTACAGTTTTACGTTAATTTCGAAACAAAAATAGTGATGGCGGGAAGTGTTACTTTGGACTCAAGTAGCAATTAAGCCGTAAAGCATGGCTCTCTGATTAAAAACTACACTGAACTACGGCGCTGAAGTTTCGTGATGTCGATATTGAATGAATTTATCTGTGAAGTGTTCGAGAGAGAGGTGCTCCGGAATGCTTCGTCGCATAAAATAATCACCTATATGAGATTTATACAAGAAGTCTTTGCTTTATGGACAATATGTCACTGTTGACAACCAACAATTACAAGTTATCCTTCTACCTTGGTACCAGCATCAACAACAAAAATGGCGTCAGCCGGGAGATCAATAATTCTTGTCAACAGGTCTTACTTTGGGCTCCGCAGGAAATTGAGAGCTTTCTCTCGATGGACCAAACCGACACTCTAAAACACGCTCATCATTCCCGTCCTGCTATATGGCGCAGAAGCATGAACGATGTCAACAGGAAATGAGAAAGTTTTCGGAGCCTTGGATATAAAAATTCTGCGTAAGGTCTTTGATCCCCTCCGCGTTGCTGAGGAGTATCGTGTACTGGGGCACAGCGGGCTACATAAGCTATATAGTGACATATGTCCATAGTGACATGGACATAGTTAAGCGTGTAAAAATACAGCGGCTACGTTGGCTGGACCTGTATGAACGAAGACATTCCAGCAAGGCGAATTTACGACACGGTATCCCAAAAAGGAAGATGAGGAAGAGGAAGACCACATCTCCGATGGAAAAACTAAGTGCCGCAGGACCTGTCAGCTATCGAGATTTATAACTGGCACTAGCGAGCACAGGACAGAAATAGCTGACGCGCTATTTTGGATTCAGCCATAAACCGGCACAAGGTTGTAGCGCCACATAAGAAAGTAAGTATAAGAGATTTAAAATAACATAAATATATAATATATACATATAGTATATATACATAAGGCAGCTGGATTAAGATCTCGAAGAACAGATGAATTCAATAATTTCAAATGTTCAAGCACTGCTTTGATGATAGCAGTATGGGAAAAGTTAGATCTTCTTTGCGTTCTAAAAACCCAGTGCAGAAAAACTTGGTTTCACTCGGTGCTTCTGATTGGCCGCAAAAAGGACTAGCTTACATTTTTGAACTCAGAAAAATTAAAGTTAATGCGTCTCTTAAAAGAAAAAAATATAAAAATTGAACTTCTGGACGGATTTTCTTTTAAAATTGATGCATTAGCTTAGATTCTGCTATGAACAAAGTTGAGTTTTTTATGCATTTCACAACCATTCTTCTACAACTATTACCTCTCTTTCAAAGTAAGCCTCTCCAGTTATGTGCTCTTTGAGTTCTCGAAACAGTTCTTAAACTCTCTTCCTTTAAGTGGCTTCAGCTCACGAAGCGATCTGTATAAGCTTGGCGCCTAATGTCGAGAACAGATTCTATTCTACATTGAGAGTCAGAGACTCGAAGTTGAACATGGAATTGCATGGCATCTAATGCAGTCTTTAGGGCCTGTTTGCTGCGCGAATCCAAATGGGCACAAAAAGTGAAACAGCTAAGTATATTAGGTGAAGCGCTCGGAAACCCTGACCTTTTTGAATAATCATGAGGCGCTTGAAGGCAACCTCGACTTTTCTTTTCTATAGTGAAGCCGCACGTTCTCTCTTAGTTTCCGCATACCACGATCGAGTGTTCGAATAAAGGTCAAGAACGATGAATGTAAGTAGTGTGAGACGGCGTATTGTACTGTATGTAGAAATCAACGGCTGCATGCTGAAAATCTGTCATAGATTTCGCGGATAGATTTACGTAAACGACGCAATAGGCAAAAAAAAAATTAATACTTGGTACGCACACTTCTGTTAGTTGTTTGGTTGAGCTTCTCCTCCTATTTATGGCGTGCGTCTTGATGCTGTTCCACAAATCGCGGGACCTACAGTTTAAGCCGACCCCGAACGACAAATTGTTTTTTATGAGGAGCTTCTTCTTGGCAGAAATACACTCGGAGGCTATTGCCATTGCCTGCTGAGGGGCGACCGCTATTAGAAAAGTTTTTCTATAATTTTGGTGTTTCATGCACGGAGATTCGAACATACGCACTCCCAAATGGCAGTCACGCACCAAACCATTCGGCTACGACAGCCATCGCGCAATAGGAAATACGAGTACTTAAAAATAAAAAAATTCGTTTGCCTAATCGATATACGCGCGAAGTTTAAACTGAAAAGTGGCTTTCAATTTGAGTAAGTAAGTTTAAGGTATTCAATTAATCAAGATCTCGCATAGTCCCACTGTCCGTTTGGCTCTCTGCAGCGCTATTTTTTCGCATTTTTTTCAATATATTTTTTCACTGCGATAAAATGTTGATTGCGTTGTTAGTTGGCTGAATGTTTGCCTGCTTTGTTACGGTTGGCCTTTTTGTGGGTTGCTGTTGCTGCAATTCTATTGACGACAGTTGCCAGTTCAATACACAAACGCGCGTATTGTTCATCATACGAACGGCAAACTATAAAAATTGCATGCCACACAACTGTTGCGGCAACAATGCAACTCTAGACAATTTCTCATGGCAGACGATGGCGTTTGCTGTTTTTTTTTATTGTTAGCAGACATTTGGAAGACAATCAGTCTTACTATGCACACATTTGTATGCACATAACTACTAATAGATAAGTTGTAGTGTATTCAATCAAGCATTTCAAGTCACAAACTTCAAGCGTTGACGGTCAACTGTTGCATAGCTGCCGCTGTTTGTGTTGCCTTTTTTTTTCAACCGCTAGCCAGTCGCGTTTTTCATAATTATTGCATCTCTTCTCTTCCATTTACTCCACATCGTGAGTTTTGTCTTTTTGTCTTTCACTGTTTGTGACATTTGGCTGTACAAGCACATCATTCATTCGGCACCCAACGAACGTTTCTTGTTTGTATGAAGATTTGTGTACTTTTGTAGGTTTTTTTTCAAGCTTTCAGTTTGGTCTAACTATTGTGGGCCGGGTGTGTTGTTTGTAGCATTTAAGCTTTGTTCGTGATTTGTGTCTTTTATGCATTTAACACTTTTACCTTTTATGTATATGCACTTTTAGCACCATTTTCCAATCGGTTTTATTATTGTTTTTTGTTTTGATTTTTTTGGTGACTTGGATTTGAGTAAATTTTTAGCTTTGCATGACATACATACATACATACGTACATACATGTATTTATGCGAACATGTGCAGTCATACAAACGTACTTATACTACTGTGTCCAAAAAATAAGGTGACATTTGATTTTAAACTGCGCGCTTTGAAGGATTAGGAGAATTCTTTTTTTTTTTTAGGTTGGTAGTACTGTGAGTGACATCTATGTCAAATTTCATGTGAAATATTCATTTACTGTTTGAGATACGCGTCGTTTTGTGAGCTGCTAAAAGTGAGTTTCTCGTTTTTTGCAATGTCGAAATTTGTTGAGCAAAGAATTTGCATTAAATTTTGTTTGCGGAATCAATTTTCGGATACGTTGAGGATGGTGCAGAAAGCCTTTGGTGATGAGGCTATGTCTAAAAAAAATGTTTACAAGTGGTATAGTGAGTTCCAAGCCGGTCGTGAACGTGTCGAAGACGAAGAGCGTCCTGGGCGACCATCAACCTCAACTGACGAAGCTCACGTCCAACAAATCAAAGATTTGGTGTTGAAAAACCGTCGATTAACGATTAGAGACCTTGCTGATGATGTTGGCATATCGAAAGGCTCAGTCAATACCATTTTGAAGGATGTTTTGGGCCTCAAGCGCGTCAAATCTCGACTGGTACCGAAAACATTGAATTTTTTGGACTCGTAATTCGTGATCATTTCATCAAAAACTCAACCCATATCGTTCCGCAACCACCGTATTCACCTGATCTGGCACCGTGCGAGTTCTGGCTGTTCAGCAGGCTCAAAAGACCGCTCCGGGGACACCGTTTTGACACGATAGAGGAGATTCAAGCCGCAACGAAGACGGAACTGAAGGCCATCCCGGAAAGTGACTACAACCAGTGTTTCGAAAATTGGAAAAAACGTTGGCATAAGTGCATTGTGTCGGGAGGGGATTACTTTGAAGGGGATGAAATTGATTTGGAAGAATAAATAAAGAATTTTCAAAATAAATACAATGTCACCTTATTTTTTGGACACAGTAGTATATACAATACTTATTTCGTTTCAAACGTGACAAATGCTTCATACGTTCATTCGCCTTGCATCGTGATTTGTGCCATCTGAGTCTGGGTGTCTGCTAAGTCTGGTGAATCTGATGTGGTGTATAAGTAAATAAGTTTATTGTCAGCAAACATTCACAGGTTGGTAAAAACCAAAGTACTTTACACATTACAGGCGGGGAAGGGAGGGGAAGGAATATACAAATCACCTTTGGATTGCGGTATGAAACTGTGTTTTTCCATCATTTACACATTTCGATACTTTTTTGAATTGACATATTTTAAAATTTTTTATCTATGTTCACAATTTTCCTAATTTTCTCGATTTCTCTCTTTTGAAAATTTCACGCTAATGTTAAAAATCCTCAATTATACATGAGTGTAATGTTTGATTGTCTTTGAGTATTGATTTCGGCTTGCACAACGGCATCTTGTCAAAGGCGCGTTCAAGTTGAATGCAGTGGGAAAATGTTCGCGAAACTGGTAACCAACTGGCGATGCGGGTACATAGTGAATGTGTTTTCAAATTGAATTAGTACTTTAAGGAAATGTTTTTGTGTTGGAAATTTTACAACGGCTTCTGGTTTTGCATAACACTCCGGCGGGAGTCTGCGGCATTTGCAATAATCATTTGTAATTTACAGAGCTCATTAGCATATTGCCAACAAATTATGTCTGCAATGCAAATGCTTAGTAATGCACTTACATATGCACATACATAAGTTTGAATAACCGCATTTATGTAGATCTATGACGTTTTGCATTTTGAATTGACAATTTCCTAACTGCTTTTACTCTTACGAATTTATGTAATTTTATTTTTTTATATTTGTTGTAAAATAGTGATGAAGAATAATCTCTATTTTTTCAATTCGATCAACAAAGCTATAGATATCACAGACTATCTTTGAATATTTGCCGTGAAATATGCGTGAAATTTCTTTTGTAGGTATCTCACGGCAAAGTAGTACTCAGTTCACGCCGTGAGAACGCCGCGCGTGACGTTTCTTCTCATTTGGCAATCAACGTTGCAAGCCAAATGCATGTTGCTATGATATTGCGATTATTTTTGGATCAAAATGAATTGATTAAATATGGCAATTGCACCGTGCTACAGTAACTTTAATCCTTTAAGATGAAATGGTAGAGATCGTAGATCTGATCGAGCACAACACAAACCATGTTTCAAATTTTTCATTTGCCTCCAAAAATGTATATGTATTTATTGTTAAAAAACCGTTTTTCGGTAATTGCTGTATTCAAAAAATGATAACTCGCTCTTTTTTGAGCGTTTCTATAAAGAGGAAAGAAGCTTTCGAAGTATTTACATATACAAGGTGGTGCAAAATTAATCACCCTATCGTAAAATTTATAATTTTTGTAAATTTTGTAAATGTTAATCATATTGTGACACTTGTGACCTAGAAACCTGCGGTATATGAACAGACAAGCAATATAGTAAAAAACAAAAAATTATTTAAAAAAAAATTTGTTTTTTTAGTAAAAAAGTTGTTAAAAAAAAAAAAAATTAGATGACTAATTTTGTGCTCTTGCCTTGTATCTAGGGAGTTTTTTAGTTTGTTTTGAGTTACAATCGACAAAACTCTATTATAAAATTTTGCCATTTTTGATAATTTTCCAACTTTGAAGATAATAAAGAACTTTATGGGGTTAGGGGTAGTCAGAGGCCCGAAAAAATTGTGATTTTCAATCATTTTTTGCTATTCATCAATTGCTTTATTTTACAAAAATAACAAAAAAACACTAATACATCATGTTTCGACTTGACTTCGAAAAAAAAAAAAAAATATATATATATAATTGTAAAAGTTATCGCTGCTTGTGTGGAGCCCGTTTCTCCAGAAGTCTCTTGCGGTGGTCATCACAAGTCCTTGGAGATTTATCTAAAATCAATCGGACAAGAGAAATTAGTTTTATTAATAAATCATACATTTTATTCAAATCTACTAAGCGGTTTTTAAGTTACAGTGATCACCAGCTCCGCTCCGGAGCGCCCGATCGCCTTTTGTTAATTGTTGAATAACTTGAAAAGTATTGGTCGGTTTCTCTTCAAATTTTTACAGAATATTTTTAAGATATTATATTTTAAGAAAATGCAAAAACAATGCAATTGTTTGAAAATTCTGACTACCCCTAACCCCTTAATTTTTTTTACCAATTAATTTAAATTTTTAGTTTTTATAAATAAATTCAAGTTTTTCTTCACGCTATTACTGTGAAGGTAATATTTTGTAAGTTTATATGTACAGTCTCGAACAAAATCCAATTGTTTGCTGTTTTTGTGTGCGTTCGAGAATAATGATTACTTCATAGTTAAATTTTTCAACAAGGTTCATTCTAAAATAATGATTATTGTTGGATTCTCAATTATTGATTTTTGTTTTTTCTTCAACAAATGGCAATTTTTTTTTATTTTATTCTGTAGCTCAAAAATAATAATTGGCTTTAAATTTAGTTTTTTTTCGTTAAGAAAAAAATCCTTTTTTTAATTTCGGTTTAAAAATAATGGTAGTTTTTGCGCTTAATTTTAGTTTTCGGAACACAGATACCATTTAAATAAAAATCAATAAAAAAAGCTAAAAAATAAGGAAACATAATGCAAAGAAAAACAATTTTTCCAAAAAATTTTGAAGCATAAAACGGGGTTTTTAAAACTTGTTTCTACATTATCCAAAGTTAAGATTTATATATATTAATAAAAAAATGAAATAAAATCCCAGAAATGAGCCCCAAGATTGCGTAAAATAAGTAAGTAGTTAAAACACACAAAAAAAATACAGAAAAAAAAATTTCAAATAAATAAAAGAAAAAAAAAAACTAAATAAAAAATAATCAATATTACTGATAAAAAATTTATTTACCATAAAATAATGATTAAATTTTTATTCATTTAATATATGTATGATACTAAAGTTATCCGTTTTTATTCCAAGGGCAACTTTAGCGCACTCTCTCTTACACTTTGTGCACCATAGCCTTGCATTCCGATGTTTTCTATCCCCGCACACTTGTTCCCAATGGTTCTATAATATTTTTCAAATAACGGTTTTATGTAACAACATAAAGGAATCGAGATGTACATATAAGATATAGGCATACATATGTACATACCTAAATGCTCAGGGTGAGAAGAAGCTGGTACATGAACCTTTGAACTTTTGTGTGCTACTCTTATGACAGGGTATCCTGCTTGAGTTGCAATGACACATTTACTGGGCAGCCTGGTGGTAGATGGATTTTATAGAACGTCTCTCATAGGTTGATGGATGGTACGGCGCTTCCCTTCGTTTTCGTTTAGCATGTTCACGAGTGCTCTCACCAGTTCCCCCAGCTTGCTAAACGAGTTTTTCGTTTCCAGATCTTATTTCTGTGCTGATCTGTTAGCGGGTGAGCCAGCATCCGTAATGCTCTGTGGCTCTGCGACTCGGCAAGTCCGATCCGTGGGACATCTTGCCGGTGAATGAGCTAACCGTGAGCTTTTCCTGCAGGGAAATGCTCAGAATGATGAGAGAAGTTGATTTAGGCATATCTGTATCCTTGCACACCATAACTCGAGTAAAAATTGATATTTTTTTATCATATTTGTTTGGCACACATTTTATTCTTTGTTCAGGGTAGTTTTATAAGTACATACATTGAAAATGCGCAGTATCGATCGATAACCATTGCCACCTCCCCTATAATTATAATTTTCAAAAAATAGAAAAGTGATATCTCGTTCTAAATCATGCAAAACTAATTATGATACTTAACTTTGCTGCAAACCATGAACCCAAAATAAAATACGAGTATATGACGTAAGTAAACTTTTGAAAAATGAGTCCACGATATTTTTACCTCGTTAACGACCTAATGAAAATCGCTCAAACTTTGCATGCGTTGCATGCGTTTAGATCATCAATTCCTAGAGCTCCAAGTTGGAGTACTCGAATAAGGCCACATTTGGATGCGACGTAAATATTATATTATTGAGAAAACCATGCCCATTTTTTATATGTTAAGACTACAGTCATCCATCCCTTTAAGGGGGGGGTAACGTTTTTAAATTTTTTTTTTTGCATTTTTTTTTATTTGATTTTTTAAATGAAGAACCTTTCAAGAATATTTTGTGAAAATTGTAGACGAATCGGAGCAAAACTTACAAAGATACAGCCATGTAAGTGTTGCTACCTACCTGGCTCAACCGCGCGCCATTTGTACTTTAAAGCGTTTTTCCCACAACTTACGTTTTCAAAGTCGGTGCCCCCCATAACTTTAAAACTACTGCACCGATCCCTTTGAAATTTTGAACACTTTTTCTGTAGATGTTTTACAAGGTAACGCCGAAGTTTTTTTCGAATTTGTTGATACTTTTGTTTTTACGGTAACTAATTCACCGATTTTTTACGCGAAAATCGTGTTTTTGACTTTAACGTGTTCCCAAAAATCGAAAAATTTTTAATTTCAAAAAACCCTCTCGGCGTTACCCGGAGAAAACGATTATCTAACGAAATAACTTTGGTTTTTTGATTTCAGATGATTTAACACCGAGTTATGAGGGGCACCGCAAAACTACTTTTTTTTTAGATGCGTCCGAATAATTTCTGCCATTGCCGTATTTTTAAATATTTTTGGATGAAAATTTCACAAAATATACTTCAAATGCTATAGTTTTATGTAGTAAAAGATTTTACGAATAAATTTTAACTGTGTCATCAAAAAAAATCATAAAAATGTGCCTTTTTTCCATGAATTAACGTTACCTTAATGTTGATTCTAAATATTAACAGTCTGCTCAAATAAAATTTGTTCTAAAGTGAGTGTGGGCATATAAAATTCGATGCGGACCGAATTTAGCACTTCCTTACTTGATTAAACTGGAAAAACTGTCATACCAATTGGTATCGGTAGGGTTCGCTAAAAATCATGTTAAGAATAGAATGCTCTCTGATTTTATCAACATAATTGCACTTGTAGGTACATAGGCAGCTTAGGCATGCACTGTTTGTGCTCCTGGTAACCCTGCAGGAAAAAGTACTAGTTCTGAACTAGAGTACTACCAATTCACTTCACTTTTCAGCTCCACCCGTTCGGGTTCTTTCTTTTTTCTATGCTTTCTTCTTAAATTTTCTTATAAAAAAACTTATTTGCAGATAAATTAATAATTTAATTATTGGTCAATGAGCGGATCAGCTAGCGAGAAAAGGTTCGACACCAGACATAGCAGAGGCGGTGGCAGTCTTCACCCCATTCAACACAATAAAAGCATCCATTGCTTCACACTATCATGCTTTAGCCGATAGAAGGTGGAAGCAATTAACATCATATAAAGCGTTTTTCAATAGGTGCGCTTCAACTTTTTTCCAATAGGGAGGGCGAACGACGCAATATTTTTTATTTTTCGCTTGTCATTTGTAAACTTCATTAGTATACATTTCATCATGGAACGCTACACACTTGAGCCACGATTGCAAATCGTGCAAATTTTTTATGAAAATAATCGTGCAAATTTTTTATGAAAATTTATAAATTTTCCAAAAAATCATCTTCAGTGATGAAGCTCACTTTTGGCTCAATGGTTTTGTCAACAAGCAAAATATGCGTTACTGGGCAGAAAGCAATCCACACGTGATTCATGAAGCTCCGTTGCATCCCGAAAAAATCACTGTTTGGTGCGGTTTACATGCCGGCGGCGTAATTGGCCCATATTATTTCGTTGATGAGAACGATCGCCACGTTACTGTGAATGGAAATCGATACTGCGACATGATAAACGATTATTTTTGGCCGCAGTTGAATGGTATGGGCTTAGACGACTTGTGGTTTCAACAGGACGGGGCCACAAGCCACACAGCACACGCTACAATTGATTTGTTGAAGAGTAACTTCGACGAGCGCATTATTTCCAGAAATGGACCGGTCGAATGGCCGCCGCGCTCGTGTGATTTGACGCCTCTAGACTATTTTCTTTGGGGTTATGTGAAGTCATTGGTCTACAGTAACAAGCCGGCGACGATTTGTGAGCTCAGAGCCAATATTGAACGCGAAATTGCTGGAATTTCGACCGATTTATGCAAAAGAGTGGTCGAAAATTGGGTTCAACGATTGGACTTCGTAAAACGTGCACGCGGTGGTCATGCAAAAGAAATCGAATTTCATACTTAAATCTATATGTTCAAACTCGATAATAAAAAAAAAAAATTAGTTAAAAACGTCAAACCGTTTGTGTTTTATTCAAAAAAAAAGTTGAAGCGCTCTTACTGAAAAACGCTTTATTACAACAAGAAACACTTGGCCGTCGTACAAAATCCAAAGGACGAATCACCTGCTAGGATGCTCTCGATCAAACATTTCACACATCACTGCAACCCTTACAGGTCATTGGAAGGTAGGGGACCATGCAGTCAGACTCAGCCTCCCCTTCAATCCCATCTGCAGAAGCTGTCAAGCGGAAGGGGTGAAGAAAAGTCTCTTCCACTACTCACTACTTATGTGAATGTCCAGGGCTAGCTAGGGCACGACTCCGCTCCTTCGGTAAGCCTTTCTTGCAGCAAGTGAATGAGATCTCAAACATCGAGATAAAGAATTTGCTGCTATACTTGGATCTCACAAAATGGATCTGACTTAGAAAAAAATACATCATCACACGAGAACAGTGGTAGTAAAACGGTGCTGGTCGGTATTAGAAATACTGAACCACTTCAACAATAACAACTGGTCAATGACAAGCTGGTATTATTTTTTCTATAAATACGAGTATCAGAATTAGAATGTTTGCCTTTTCCCTGCAGGGAGGTAATAAATAACTGCACCACACACATACATACACATCTCTTTTATCTGACAAGTATACGCATGCGCGCGCTTTCAACTTTTTTCGTATTTCTAACGTAAGTGTTGCTTGACATGAGACGTTTGGGAATTGAAAGCCATCATCTATCTAACTGGTCTGATGGCGAAGACTTTCAGCGGGTTGCTTGGCAGGGTGGCTCAGTCTGCTGCTTTGCCACGTTCGATTCAATTTAGTGGTAATTGTGGATAATTAAAACATCGTCGCTTCTATAAGCGACTATATTCTTATATGTGTACATATGTATGCACATCTTGCACTCACTCACTTACACACTTACACAATAACAATGCAAAGGTGTGCATTGCCTTCATCATTGGCTTGGCTGCTGCGGTGCCGATTGCATTGCTTTCTATATGGATATGTATGTGTGTGCATCAGTTGCGTCTAACGGTTGTTGCGTTTCAGCTGCTAAGCTGTAGTTGCGTTTCAAATTGAGATGTGGGCTTTTCGAATGTGGTGCACACGCAACAATCAAATAGCAGCAACAACAGCAACTAACTTTAATGATGGCGTGTAATTGTTTTGTTTTTTCTGCTGTTACTGCTACTACTTCTTCTTCTTCTTCTCTTTCTCTTGTTTGCTTACATTATTGATGAGTTGTTAATGTGCGCTTTATGCTCAAAAATAGTTTCAGTGCGTTTCTTTACTGTTTAACCGATACATTGTTGTTACTGTTGTTGTTATTGTTTTTGTTGTTGTCATATCTAACGTTTTTTAATGCGCTCTTTGCATAAATCACATTATAAATGAAACGCACATCAGCGTGCCTCAATGTTGCGCGCCGCACGTTGCACGGTATACTTTCAATTTCGATTTTTTCTTTTGTGATTGATGAGAAATTGCGCGAGAAAAATCCATCGCCATGATTCGATGCTAAGATAAAGAAAATTCGAAAACGCCTTTCCTCTTCTTTTGTATGCAAAATCGAAAAGTGACCATCACTACCACATGGATTATGCGATTTTCTGTATCTGCGCCTACAGGGATAATTGTGCGAAAAAGCCGCATTTTTCTATAGAAAAGTTCATAATCATTTTGATTGACGTGTGAGATGAATCGACGCTTCAGTAGCGCCGTGTTGACACCTGTGCTTAGTGTGCGCAATCGCGCGTGCCATTTTGAGTTTATCGAACTTAAACAAAAAAAAAACAAAATACGAATTTAATTGCAATAATTTGTGGTAGTTAAATAGCAAAATGTTCAATAAAAATGTTTATTATGTACGTACACTCAGTATGCGAGTTTACAACTCTACTTGTATGCCAATGTGACCTTTGGTAACCCGACTAACTCTAAAATATAAAAAACTAGCTTATACCCGTGGGTTTCACCGCACATTTCTATCAAAAAGTATGCAATGTAAATAAAACAACTTTAACTTTTTTAAGTCAGTTTAGGTATTATTTAAAACGATCGGATATACGAAATTTTTTGTTATATTATTTTGAGTATAAATAAAAAGGTTTTTCGGTGCGCCAACTCTGGAGCAAGCTACATATAATTGGCCATGGGTAAAACATGAGTTGGTTAGATTGACTCCTGCTACAGCTAATGATTGTCCCTGAGCTTTATTTATGGACATTGCTAAAGCCAGTCTAATAGGAAATTGGAGGCGTTTAAAATTGAAAGGTACAATATATCCGTCGGTATCATTGGACTTCTTGGTATGAAAACTTTGTGGTTTTCAAAATTTCCTGATAAAACTATAGCTTCTATAACATTCGGTAAAAGTTTCGTGATGATTAGCCTTGTGCCATTGCATAAACGTGGATGATCCAAATTACGCAGCATAATTATCATGGCCCCCTTTCTAAAAGCTTTTTGCGAATATAGATATTACAATGGAATGCATCAGC
This sequence comes from Anastrepha obliqua, assembly GCF_027943255.1. Taxonomy (NCBI): domain Eukaryota; kingdom Metazoa; phylum Arthropoda; class Insecta; order Diptera; family Tephritidae; genus Anastrepha; species Anastrepha obliqua. The sequence goes on along the minus strand of NC_072896.1, from coordinate 102,050,695 downwards.
TGTTTTTTGTTTACATATTTACAGTGATGGCGATTAAACGATGATTTTATAACTTGTGGTGTACACTGTCAATATTTTCCGCTAGTTAAACTTGCACTTCAATTTGATGTGTGTGGTTTGCTATTTTATTAATTTGGATTATTTCATATTTAATTTCAAAATAAAACTATGTTAGCTTACATACTTAATCATATAGCTTTGAGTGTAATATTTATGTAGCTAAACCGGCATTATTATCTAGGCATGGCGTAGTTTTTAAAGCATTTTTTTTTTAAATAAAATTGATATTTCACTTAGATTGCTGGACTGTTTACTTACCGATAAAGCTTTACCAATAAGAGAATGCATTCAATTCAGCAATACCTCTATCGTTGATAATATAAATTCGTTTCTATATCAAATGGTCTAACCCCCATTTTTCTCTAAGCTCTAAGCCTTTTTCTAGGAATACTAAATACTAACTTCATTAAACTTTTTACCAATTTTTGGTATTCTACCATAAATGCGTCCAGTAATATGCAGTATGAAAAATCCCATTTGTATGGGAGGTGTAACGCCCCATTTCTAGCTATCACCAGTTTTCTTGGAGGTGTTAGGAATTAACCTCATATAACCCCTTCCCAAATTTCATTGGTCTAGCCCAAATACTTCCAGAGATATGGACTATAAAAAATTCCAGTTGTATGGGAGGTGCCATGCCCCCTTTTTCGTTTTTCTCAGTTTTTCTGGATGTGGTAAGGATTAATGTCATATAACCCCTTACCAAATTTCAGTGGTCTAACGTAAATACTTCCAGAAATACGGACTGTTAAAAAATCCATTTGCATGGGAGGTGCCACGCCTCCTCTTTAGTTATACGCAGTTTTTGTGGATGTGGTAAGGATTAATGTCATATAGCCCCTTACCAAATTTCAGTGGTCTAACGTAAATACTTTCAGAAATACGGACTGTTAAAAACTCCATTTGTATGGGAGGTGCCACGCCCCCTATATATATCAAAATATTTTTTAGCCTATGACCATCCCGGTAAGGTATCCAGTTCGTGTTTCAAATTTGGTTACGATCGATTTATGCGTTTAGGACGCAAGTCGATCTATAGATACATACATAATTTGAATTTTATATATATCGTCCCCTTAGTATTAAAATAGCCTATAAATTTTTTGATGTTTTGAGAAAATGAATTTCGAAAGTAGCTCTCACTCAAATCTCATTATGTCTGTAAATATTTTTTGACTGACGTTTTGACCCACTTTGTGGAACAAGAATTTGACAAAATTTTGACCACATATAAAATCGACGATGGAGAATCCAAAAATTAAAAAAAAAATAATAGCCTATGAGCACATAGGCTATTGTTATACTAAGGGGACGATATAGATTGGCGCCTACACTTCTGTTAGGTGTTTGGCCGATCTCCTCCTCCTATTTGTGGTGTGTGTCTAGATGTTGTTGCACAAATGGAGGGACATACAATTTTCAGCCGACTCCGAACGGCGAATAGTTTTTATGAGGAAATTTTTTCATGGCAGAAATGCTCTTGGAGAAGCGACTGCTATTACAGTTACGGTGGCCGCTCTAATACATTCACTAACAATATTTTCGAAAAAAACTAAAAATATAATTCTACAAATATTTTCAGCACATGCTTAGAGTAATAAATAAGTAATTGATGAGTTCTCACAGCTTAAAGCATTTGATTCGTTTAAGAACCCGCATTGGAAGTGTTTTCCTTCTTGCGAAGAGTCGCTTATAGGCGTACTAAAACCCTTAAGGGGTTAGGTAGAGGCCCGAAAAATGATGATTTTCAATGCTAGTCAATTGCTTTATTTTACAAAAATAAAAAATAGCATTAGTACATCATGCTTCGACTTGACTTTAGCAAAATTTCAAAAAAAAAAAAATTAATAATTGTAAAAGTTATCGCTATTTGTGTGGAGCCCGTTTCTCCAAAAGTCCCTTACGGTGATCATTATAAGTCCTGGGGATTCATCTAAAATCAATCGGACAAGAGAAATTAGTTTTATTAATAGATAATCTTGTGCCTGATCGAAGTTTTTTTTTTCAAAATTAACAATATTTTTCAGATTTTCGAGAAAAAAGACTATTAATTGTTAAAAAAAAATCCAAATTTTTGAGAAAAAAAAATCCTTCAATCAGGCGAGTTTTTTATGTTTTTCAAAAGCAATATACATTTCATTGAAATCTACCAAGTGGTTTTTAAGTTACACTGATCACTAGTTCAAAAAACATAGTTTTGAGGTAAACGCATTGAAAGTTTTGCGCCGAGCGCCCTTTGTTAATTGTTGAATAACTCAAAAAGTATTTACCGGATTCACTTCAAGTTTTCTCACAATATTTTTAAGATATTATACTTTAAGAAAATGCAAGAAAAAAATCCAATTTATTGAAAATTTTGACTACCCCTAACCCCTTAACTCATTTCAATGATTTTAAGAATGAGTCATACATAAGTGACTCTCATTGGCTTCATTTACGTATATTTTTAGATTCTTATTTGACGCTTATGGCCTCATACTCGTTTACGATGCGTTGTTGTAAGTTTCTTAAAATCTGTTCTAATTGAAAATTTCCTGCATTCTCACAATGATTCGTACAATAACGGTCATGCAATGAAACACTAAAAACGTGGAAATATGTTAATAAAAAATATACATAGAAACAAAATATAGCAATTGATTCGTAGTTTTTTCATATTTTATTGTAGTTACCATGCAACCATATATTTTTGACACTCCACTTATTTAGTTTTGAATAGTTTTGAATTTATATTGAATAGGATTACATTAAAGTAATTTATATGGGAAAACATCTTTCCAAATTGTATAATTAAATTATTTTGTTAAAAATCGACTAAAAAAATCGTATTTTTGTTGTTTTGCTTTTCCTCTGAGTAACTACTTTACTTTTGATTGCCGTTGTATATTTACGTACATTGTATGCTCAGATACGCTTATAGTGTTGTGTGAGCGTAGGTATGTAAATTTTAGCATTTGAATTTTATACCAGGGGCAATCAAACTCATTAAAGTTCACAGCCACTGTTTCATTTTATTATTTTATTGTTGGATGGCCTCTTTCCTTCCCACGGAAATATTTATTAACAGGAAAGCTCTATGTACCCTGCAGGGAAAGTTGAACTAATATACTAAAGCAAACTTCTGATTTAATAATCGTTCATGGTTACTGCCACTGGGGCCTCGTCACTTCGCTATAGCATTTCATTTGTTTGTTTTTGGTTCCAGTCGAGACAGAAAAAATTATATATACATTGTTTGCATTCAATAATGGATGGGTTTAGTATAAGTGGATTATGATTTTATTGTAGATTTTAGTCAAAGATATTAATTCGTTTCGAGAATTTGATGAGAGATTCGATTCTCAGGTCCGAGAGTACTGAAAGATTGTCAATTGTTGGAGAGCCTAGAAGAGCGAGTCGACTTCTGGCTAGACCGGGACAACTGCACAGCAAATGTCTGCTCGATACTTCTTCATCTTCGTCCTCGCAGTATCTGCACAGGTCGTTTTGAGGAACCCCGAGCCGACGTGCGTGAGTGCCCAAAAGGCAGTGGCCGGTGATAAGAGATATTATATGCCTTAGTTCGTGTTTCGAAAGACTTATAAGGGTTTTTGTCTGTTTCAGATTGTAGGATGGCCAGATTTGTCTGGTTGTAACGCAAGTAGTTTCCACTCGCCACCTCCGATCAGCAATGCTGTGAAATTCTCGATCAATGAGCAATTTACATGTTGAGAGCGGAATGTGGATTGTGGGTAAGTTACTGACATTTGATTGCGCAGCGCCAGCTCTTGCGAGCTCATCAGCTTTGCAGTTACCTTCGAATCCACTGTAACCCGGTATCCAGATAACTTGGACAAAATTCTGAACACTTATCTCGTTAAGAGATAAGAGACAGGATCGAACCACATCTGAATGGGTATAAGAGGAGCTGAGTGCTCGAACGGCCGCTTGACTGTCGGTGAAAAAGCGGATATCCTCTAGTGATATTCTATTTTCTAAGAGAGTTTTCGCAGCATACCAGATAGCGCATACTTCCGCTTGGAATACACTACAGTAGTCGGGTAATCTAAATGATAGAATGATGTGAGGGGAATTGGAAAAGATTCCAAATCCCACTTAACCGTCTTGTTTTGAACTATCTGTATATATATTCAGAGGGCCATCGATTTCGGTTAGATTTGTCTTCCATTCTTCCCTAGTTGGGAGTGAACAGGAGAATAGCAAGGGTGGTGATGGAAGACTTACATGATAGTCTATGTCGGAAGAGATAACAGTGTTCCTGTTCAGTATGGCCGAATCGCCAAGATACTTATTCCATTTCGATATAGCATTCATGCGTGTCGCTGCTTTCGCTGCAATCGCTTTGCCAGCCAGATCGATAGGGAACAAGTGAAGCAACGTATTTAGAGCTTTAGTAGGTGTTGTACTTAAGCATCCTGTTATCAGGAGGCAGGCTGTTCTTTGAACTCGATCAATTGTGGCTACTCTACACCGTTTTTCGAGTGCTGTCCACCATACAACCACACCGTAGAAGAGTATCGGTTTGATGATCGAGGTATATATCCAATAAATGATCCGAGGTGAAAAACCCCAGGTTTTGCCTATAGCTTTCTTACAAGTATAAAGAGCTATGAAAGCTTTTTTACATCTGTTTTCGATGTTCAATTTCCAACTCAACTTCCTATCTAGAATAACTCCTAGATATTTAGCTGAATCAGATAGGAGTAATGATTCCCCTTTTAAGGTTATTGTTTGCAGTGGAGGAGATTGTTGTTTCCTATTGAAGAGAACAAGATCTGTCTTTGCTGGATTCGCAGCATTTAGTCCGCATTCGGTGCACCATTTTGACAGAATATTGATTGAGCGTTGCATGAGCTCAGTGAGGGTATTCAGGTGTTTGCTTGACACGCAGAGACCAATATCATCTGCATAGGCTACAACCTTGCAGCCTGCTTTTTCGAGATTTCGAAGCAAACTGTTTACAGCGAGATTCCAGAGAAGGGGTGAAAGTGCTCCGCCTTGAGGAGTGCCTTTGACGGCGTACATTCTCATGCGGCTTAACCCAAGCTCTGAAGTGATTATTCTAAGAAGTAAAAGTCAAGACATATATACATATATAATTGCCGCATACACCCCTTTTTGGGTGTTTGATTTGACCTCATTTTCCATACAGCTGACGTAAAAAGGACTCGAAGCAAGTCTCACAGCATGCACACCTCGTGGATAGTGTTCTGTGAGAACACCTACGAAGTTTGAGAGCTGAGATTTTGTCAACCATCGTCAAGGATCGCTCGAGCGCCCATCTTTCCAGGAGCAGACCGCAGGTGGTCAAGTGGATCCCAATCCTCTCCCTTTGCGGGGAAATCACCTCACATGCCCCTTGTTTAGCAAGCTTATCTCCTCAAAGTTTGCTGCAATATCGCTATGACCAGGAACCCTTATGACAAAGGGTTCGAATGCAATCGAAAGTGAAGCCTGACTAATTTCGAATTCATCATCATTGACTTGAGGACCCTAATTGCCGCGTTGAGTAAATATTTACTTTCTTGACAGTTAATACGCATGTGAGTAGACAATCAGCTACTTTGATTGCGACTACCTCTGCTTGCAACACACTGCAGTAGTTCGGTAACCTGAATTTGAGTCCGATAGGAAGCTCCTCGTAGAATACTCCTCCGCCAACCTTTCCTTGCAACTTCGTTCCATCCGAGAACAGGTTCACCCGTCTCCAAGTGTAGCCCCACTGCTCCCTTGATGGAATGTGAGTGGAGAATGTTCCGCTTGTACTATGTGCACCACATTGATCTGTCGACAGGGGGATGAACTCAAAGTTACTTAGGATACTTGAGTGCCCATAAGTGAGGTTGAGCCTCTAGCCCGAACCGCTCCGTCTGATTGCAATGCGTGCAGCGCCAATTTCGCCTGCTATGTCTAAAGGTACCATATTTAGCATCGCGTTAAGCGCAAGAGGGGTAGTTCGAAGCAACCCACTGATTCCAATGAGTCTAGATCTTTGAACACTCCAGCTTCTTCGTCGATGCCGTCCTCCCTAGTGAGTTCCACCAGACTATGACTCCATATAACAAAAGTGGCTTTATAGATCCAAAATACAGCTTAGGCGAAAGGCTCCATCTTTTGCCAATAGTCTGCTTGCATCCACACAAGGCAATTGTTGCCTTCCTTATTCTCTCCTCAATGTTGGGTTTCCACGTAAGCTTACTGTCAAGGATTAGGCTTAGAAACTTCAACTTGTCAGAAAGCACCAACCGAGCACACCCTATTGAGAGGAGTTATGCTCATGGTATTTTATATTTTCTCATGAATAGGACGAACTCCGTCTTGAGAGAATCACCGATAGGCCCCAATCCGTTGCCCATCTAACAACTACGTTCAGATATCCCTGCATCAAATCGTTCAGGGTATTTATAAATTTTCCTCTGACAATTAGCGCCACGTCCGCGTAGGCAATCATTCATAAATACAAATTAGATGTTACTCATGACGCCAGGGTCTAACCAAAATCTGCCACATACCCAAAAACAGCATGATTTTAATCCTTTTTCTCTGGGTCTATGTTTTCAAATCTCTGGGGTATATTTTAACTTCACGTGACTGCATAGGTAAAATAGTACAATAGCGTTTTTGGGAGCGGAATGATTCCAATTCAAAATGAAAAATGTAAATCCATATATTATAGCCTCCAAATCTTTTTGTATTCTCAGATAAAATGTTTTTTAAGTTTGCAATTTTTTTCCGAGTGTTTTTAATATTTAAACTCGTATCGGGGAGCGAAATATGCAGTTTTGGAACAAAGAGTAAAATTTCACGAGGAATAATTTTGTAAGCGACTTTCGTCGAGATTGAAATGGAACTTGTAATTATGCTCTTCAGGCTATGTAAAAAGCCATTTCGAGAAATGTTTACATCCCTTACGTCCATTTTTCAGCCGGCCTGCGTCAAATCCTTCGATCTTTTCTTCTAATCACATATCGTGTCCAAGTGAGAACGAAATTGTAAAGTTCGGCAGTTTTCTGGTGATCTATGTATACGAAGCATACACACTAAAAACCTTTGGGTTTCTAAAATCGGACCCCTTATACGACTTCCACAAATATCTCAAATTGAGCATCACATATTCTTGCCAAAGAAACTTGAAGAACTTTACGAAGTATCCGATTTGTAACGCGCTAACGTTCGTTAAGTCAAATAAGCGCACATACTTCCCATACAAATACTCACTATCTAGTTTCCAGCATTTACTCTAAAATTTATTTTGATTATTCAAGATAGATGCTTCGAGGCGCACAGTAATTAGTACCTTCTTCCACTCCTCTTTAGCTTGAAACAATATTATTAATAGCATTAACGGCAATTTATAGCCCAGTAAAGGAGTGTATACTATGTTCATGTGCAAACGTTTGCTCTTTTTAGAGTCTCAGTCTCCAAGCCATATAGTACTCTGAGAGTCAGATTACGTTCTATGACTCCGTTGCACATGATCTGAGTGTATCAGTGATAGTAACGCAGACCGACCGTTGCATATTTTTTTATTGCTTTTATTGCTAACAAATGTTCAACTACAACGAGGAGCTATCGTCATTTCCTAGAATTTCGGGAAAGAGGAGAAACACGAAGTCAGTGGAAGGGGACTAGTTCAGTAGCAGTAGGTTTCTCTGCAGGGCATGTGTATATGCAGTGAATACACATATAGATGACGTCGCTACCACTACAATACAAAGTTCAAACTCTTTGGCCGCTACTGACCTGCAGAGTTGTAGCCGGGTTCAAAGAAATTTATTTATTGTTAAAGCCAGCAGCAACGGCTTCCCTTTTCAGTTCACGGAAAACTCAGCAGCAATTCACGTATGTACGCAGCGGTGGTGGTAATAATGGAATGATGCCAAATTTCGTTGGCAAACAAACGCAATAGGTGGTTGGGAGATTAAAAGAAAAGTAGTGCATACCTACATATAAAGAGTACATAGTATATATGTATGTATATGTGTAGGGGAATTTCGAGCATGAAAATATGATGTTTACGAAAATTTAATGCATATACATATATACTTATATTTACTCACACATATAATTAAGGCGCACTAAAACCAAAAATTAGGTGTTTAAAAACTCTTGCAAGCGCATTGGTTTAGCTTTTAATTATTTGTACGTATATATGTATAGATTAGGTCTGTGCGTAGGTTTCTTAATCGCTTCAAGTTCGTTTGTAAATTTTGAAAGGTTTTTACTCAACAAAAAAATAAAATAATAATAATATATTACAATAATAGTAATAATAAAATAGTTTTTCGCAAAAATGTTTACAAAAAAAAGGGGCGATTATTGTGTAAAAATAAGAGAGAGAGTGTGTAAAAATAGGAAAGGAGATTAATCATGCCAAGTTTTGGCTAAAAGCTAATCATTTACTTGGTGGTGCAACGTCAGACTGCTAAATATAAAGTATAAGTAAATGAAGGATTTTATTGAATATGAAAGTAGACTAGTATGCAGAGCTAAGGAATTTTTGAGTAGCATTGGAGATGAGTTTTTGTCCAATAGCATCAGTTTTTTTGGAGTTATTTTCTTAATTCCTATTAAACTAAAATAAAAAAATCTGTCATAAAGCGATTGTATACCTCAACTAGTCACTAAGTGATCAAAATCTAAGGACGACTCTTCGAGTGGATCAGCGAGAGATATAACTCGAAGTAACATAAGTTCCACATTCCAAAACGCTTCCTTCAGTTCATCGCTCTTAATCCAATAGGTAGTTGTTTTTTGTTTTTGAGTTTCATGATTTTCGGCTTCGTTTTCCTTTCAGATTTAATTACCACCCATCACACTGCGTAATAGCTGTTGCAAAATTCTTTTGTTAGCACTCATTCGTTAAAGTTATTGTTTATGGTTCAGCAACTTTCTTTACCATCCAAATTAAAACACACAACATACATACACACACTAAAAACAACACTTTCGAGCTTTTAAACTGAAAGTGTGCATTTCCATCTTAATCTTAATTATCAACAAACTTTAAACAAATAATAAAAATAAGCATTAAAACGAAAGAGTGCAAAAAAGTTAAGCCAAATTTTAGAGGAGTTTAGAAAGAGTTCAATTTTGGAAAGTAGCTATTAAATATTTAGTTGTAGTAGGGAAATAAATACGTTAAAAACAAATGTTAGAATTGTGCGTGCCGAAATATCTGAAATGGTGTATTCATTTGCGTGTTTACAGTCGTGAAAAAGAAAGTAGTAGTACCTAAGAAAAATTGTATTTGATCAGCTTTGAGCTTTTTTCAAGTACTGATAATTGGTCGTTTAAACAGCTCGCTTGAAAAATATATCATATGATATCATAACATATATCGGCCTTTTAGAATCGGCTTAAAACTGTAGATCGCTCCATTTGTGAAAGAACATTAAGAAGTACACCACAAATAGGAGGATGAGCTCGGCAAAACACCCAAAAAGGGAGGAAGACATATATGCGGCTATAGCTTCCGGAAACCATAATTTTTCTTTTTGTTCTTTCTCAGATAAGATATGGAGGACTACAACTTAACTCAAAAAATGATGAGATATTCGATTATCGCTGCTATATTCGCAAATCACAACGATTTAGATCACTAGAATCATTAATTTCCTTAAGGGGTTACATGGGTTTCGTGGGGTAAAAAAAGGCCTATTTTCAATATTTTTTTTTCTATGTAAAAAATTATTTATTTAATTCAAACTTTTTTCTGTCTTACAGATATATATTTAAAGAATAATTTCTGAAATTTTCAAAAACAAAAAAAAATTAAAACTCCTCCATTGTGACGTCATTTACGGTGACCCCTAAAAAAAAAGGTGCGTCCGCGTTGTCAGCATAACTCCTGACAGGCTCATCAAAAATGAAAAAACAAAAATAAGTGCTTTAGTTAAGACCATAAACTCGTGCTTGAACGAAGGAAAGAAAAAAAAGTAAAAATTGGAATTTTGGTAGACATTTTTGCAAAAAAATGAAAATTTCGGTCAAATTTGCTTGACATTTTGTTTTTTTTTAAATAGTTGTAATTGAAAAAAAAAAACAAAATCTTTTGTTAAAGCACGAGTAAATTGTATTTAGAATACCTGTGTAAAATTTCATCAAGATCGGTTGAGTAGTTTTCGAGAACATTTGACAACCGACTTTGAAAACACAGTTTCGAGAAAAAACGCGTTTAAATTTTTGAATAACAATAAAAATGGCTTGGAGCGCACATATTCCAAAAGTTGTATCTCCGAATTTATCATTCGGATCGACTTGAAAATTGAGGATAATATTTCTGAGATGGTGCACGCCCGTTAATTCCTTTATAAGGTTCGCCGTGATTTGGAAGCATCGGGCGGCGATGCAGAATCTGTTACAAAACACGAGGATTGTTGTGACACTGCCCGATCTGCAGAATTTCATCAACAAGTGCAAGCGATCATGGATGGGGATCCTTCAAAGGGGAGTTCGAGGGAGCTAAGTTTTTGTGAGTGTCTTATCCGTCGAGTTGTCAATGAAGATCTCCATATAAATCCTGCGTACATACCCTGCAGTTTGACCTTCAGGTCAAGCTTACACCACATTAGCGTCATTCCGCAAAAATGCATGGGGAATGTTAATTTTGTTACAACGTGAGCACCACGAAAAAGCGGCATAAGATTGTAGGCTCTCTATTAGTGGCACAAAACAAAAATAAATCCCATATGTTAGAGAAGAGGTACGGCCTGAAATGGTTGTTCCAGCAACAGCGAATTGACTGAAATAAACTGAAAAGCATTAAAATTTGCACTCTATGCCTAAGAAAGTTTTTCACGGCTCAAACACAAGCGTACTCTCAAAGATTCAACTTTTGGGTATGAAGTGCCTCCAGAACAGACCATAGCTTAGAGCCTCAGAGTTAGCAAATGTTCAAGTATTCTGAGAAATTATGTTCGGAACCCAAGTTTTTGAATAATTTTTGAGAAGTTTTTGTCTTACAAGCTGGAGCGGAGCCATACTGAAAGGTCCATGGTCCATTTTCGAATAATGCTGAGTTGAAGTTTTTTTCAAAGTATTGACACTTTTCTCGCAGAAGTGGAGCTCGCTGAACCCACCGTAGGCGATTCCCTGCCAAACTTTTTTTAAATCTGAGTGGTAGCCACGCTAAATTCTTGGAGCAATTCCTTACTGGACGATTCTGTAAACGTGAAAAATTGTATTCTCAGTAAAATCAACTCGTCTGGGACTTTTCTTCGCTTATTGTAGTCGATCAGTGGCTAGGTCGAACCGCAAAGTATTCGATGTGGTCCCAACTGGTGGTAGCAGAGGAAGAGGAAGGCCTCCTCTGCGTTGGAGAGATCAGGTGGAGGAGGATTTGGCTTCACTTGTTATTTCCAATTGGCGCCGGTTAGCACGAGAAAAAAACGACTGGCGCGCTTTGTTGAACTCGGCCAAAATTGCGCCAGCGGCTATCGCGCCAATCCAGAAGAAGAAGAAGAAGTCCTACTATTTGTGGTTTTTAAATTAGAAAATAAATAAAAAATGTGGCTTAAAATGCATCCTTATCTTTTTATTTTATTAGCCAAGCACCAAAATTTTTGGGGTTGACTACAACCCGCGACAGCAATCAGTATTTTGAGCAGTTCTGACTTTTTTGGTTCATTGTCTAACAAAAATGAAATAAATTCAAGTTTAAATTAATTAGTGAAATACAATAAAGTGCACGTTTGAAGTTGCTAAAAAATCCCTCTGATTTTTTATAATTTTTTCCGCCGTATAAAAAATTAAAATGTCTTAAATTTGTAATATGAAAAAAATGTGCCACCGCCGAAGAAAAAATTTGTAACAAATCAACGATTTTATAGCAACTATTAACTGCATGCCAAAAATCTTTCTAGAAATTTTAACTAAAACTTATGGAATTGGGATAAAAAATTTGAGAAAGTTTTGTAATTATTGTATAAAATTTCGATATTGGATCTACATATATGGTTTTTACTAGACAATGAGTTATATTAAAAAAAAAATAAGCGTTAAAAAAATAGAAAAGAAAAATAGTTATTTTTATTTTTTTAGTTATATTTATTTATTTATACTTAAAAAAAAGAGGTTGTCTGTAAAGTCGGTTTACTGATGAAAGTTTAACGTGATAACGTCATAAGAAAATACTGATTTCATTTTTCAAAAAAAAATTTTAATTTTATTTGTTTGATAGATATTTTGTATGGATATAGAGAATGAGTTAACATTAACATAACATAACATAACATAACATAACATAACATAACATAACATGCTGTTCAAGCAAGGTAACGACGCATGAGCAAGATAACGACGCATTTTTTGGTTACATAGAATTATAAGACGTTATCACGTCAAAAAATAATAATAACATTAAAACAACAGGTATTATTAACAAACTTGGTTTTATTTTAAATTCTTCAAGTAACAAATTAATAATAATCAATAAGAAGGCATATGCAAATACAAATACGTGAATTTATATTATATATGTATGTACATATGCGCATATACATACACATATACGCTCACTTAAGTAGGAGAGAGCAAGATGTCGAACGTTGCCGTTCGTTTGCTTTGTTTGCTTTGTCGTTCGTTCCGCGCTTTCGCTTGCAGTTCATTCAAGGTAACGGCAATGAGCAAGGTAACGGCAATGAGCAAGGTAACTACATATGAGCAAGGTAACACTAATGAGCAAGGTAACGACACATTTTTTCGTGCGTGCAGCCTGTTAAATCGAATTATAAGACGTTATCACGTCAAAAAAATATAAGCATTCAAACGAAAAAAAAACAAAAAATAGTTCAAACTGGTCATGGTTGATGTGATATCCTTGCATTCTATACCTAGTCAAGGTCGAACATTCAGGACAAAGTCTATTCAGTTGTTCAATTGGCCTCGATGTATGTATATGTAGGTATGTATATAATTTCCTTTAACTTCGGTTGGAGCGTAAGACTAGAGAAAATTGTCCTCAAACAAAGGTCGAAATTCTGTGCGAAAGAGAATTCTGTGCGTCCCTACTATTTCTTGTTGTTGTATTTTCATTGATATAAAATGCGAGAAGTTATACAAGTTCCAATAACAAATACCATACAACCTATTTTGTTAAGAAATAACAATAACAAAGACATTTTTCCCAGTGATTTGCTCCAAAACTAAATTTTTTTGAGACGCTGCTAATTTAGCGCTCACAGCTATATACTATAAATACTTACAACCAATACATACGCAAATACAAACTTCATTCCCACTGACCGTTCAAATAAGCATCTAAATAGCAAAAGTCAGGGAAAGCTTTGCTACTGGCGAGTTGTGGCTTCTATGGTTTCCGGCTTGCTTGCGGCTCTTCAAAATACATATACAGCACTAAATATTTACAAATAACATAATACGAGTAATAATGCCTGCCTCGAAGAAGAGTGTGTGTGAGAACATTGCCGACCGACGTTGATTGTCATTTGATTGCCGGAAGTACGGCGCAACATCTTTAACCAGACAAAAGAAACTAAACTAAAAAACAACTATCCAAAAAATTGTGTTTTTTTGTCTATTTTCACAGCTTTCTTGTAGATTTCTAAGAATAGTATTATTTACCGTTGCGTTTAATTAAAGCTCTTCATCTCCGATGTACTGCGTAAAAGAGTAAATAGGTGAATAGGTGAATATTTCCCCTCTACCCATTAGTGGAATCACTGCAATTAGTCACGACCATTTGCTTTTTTATCAACGAGTATGTGTGAGTGTTTGTGCTGCTTCTCCATAACTTTTATGTGTTGATTGTTTTGTGTCGTAAATATTTCAATAAACCTTGCAGAATCATTGTCAATATGATGCATGCGTCGCTAGCCGCACTCCTCTCATCCCAATTGCATAGATAAAATCATAAAAAGGCAACAATTTCAATGACGCTGATAAGCAAATTGTGAGCAATCTGGTATATTGCCGTTATCAATGCCAGGCCATTATCAAAATGTAAATTACGAACAAATTAACTTTCGCTTCATTCATATGTAGGTATGTGTATGTATGCATGTATGTGCATATGCATATAAAAATTATTGCCTTATTTATTTATCTAAATATCGATTTTCTGCTACGCTTTTTGTAATTTTTCCTTCAACAATTCTAATTAACGGTCTCATATGATATGATAGCTCCCTGAAATTCGACAACAAATTGGATCTACATATTATGAACGAGATGTTGTGGCGTAACCTACAAAGAATGCAAAAACAAAACAAAAAAAAAAAAAGAAACTTACGTGCATAGATTTTGCTCTTTATTACTCAACTTCTTTGCTATAGATAATGAAGAGCAAAATGTGGTGGTTGTAATTTGATGTCGTGGTTGTAATTTTTGGGAGATGACGTAGATGCTTGATATAGTAAATATTACAATCATTCTATTGGCAACTACCTATGTACAGAGGGTTATGAAAGTGAAGCAAAATGCATCCCACGCTTTTAACTCTAATTTGAATTACTCTATTTGTATCTTAATTTTTGTTATAATTCTGTTCTGAGGTAGTAGACTATGACTGATCCTTCGATTTGCTATTACTTCATTATAGGTCCCTTTGTCATTAAAATTTATTTTCTACTTTTTAGTTCGATTAGCAATAAAAGCGTGTTTTTTAGTTTTTTTAAGCTATATTTTATTTTCTACTTTTTAGTTTGATTAGCAATAAAAGCGTGTTTTTTAGTTTTTTTTTAACTATTTTTTATTTTTAGTATTATATATGTAGGTGTTTACGAGTAATATACTATTACACAACCGCACACTAAATACTAACCTCAATGGTGGTGTGGAAACTAAAAATTCCCAATTTTTGTTTAAAAAAATACCCAACTCATGTTTCTACCGGTATGGCAATATTGGCAAATGTTATAAAAAATGCACATTTTTCAGCGCTCTCACGAGAAAAAGAGTTTCCCATCTAGTCATCTATGTTGTGTGTTCCGAGTCGATCAGATTTTTAGAAGCCAGTGAAAATTAAGCTCAAAGATTCCGTTACAGTCATTCATACATACAACCCGAGCTAATAAAAGTGTGTTAAAAAAATAAAATATTAATCCTGGCAATCCTAATAAGGATAATGGAAAATTTATCTCACATGTCTCACACTGCACTCGTTCTTCGTGACTATTTCGCCAAAAATTCCACGCATATCGTTCCGCAACCACCGTATTCGCCTGATTTGGCTCCGTGTGACTTATGGCTATTCCCAAAACTCAAGAGACCAGACCTACCGGAAAGGGACTATTTGGCATGTTTCGGGGATTGGAAAACTCGTTGGCATAAGAGTATTTCATCGAGAGGGCATTACTTTGAAGGGGATGAAATTGATTTACAAGAATAAATGACGATTTTTCATTTTACAACCAAATTCACCTTACTTTTTGCCCACAGGTAAAAAAAGAAAATATTAATCCTGGCAATCCCAACAAGGATAATGGAAAATTTTTATCAAATTATTGCATTGTCATCGGTCCTTGATAGGTGTGCAAAATTTCAAGTCGATCAGATGTTTACAAGCCAGTGAAAATTAAGCTCAAAGATTCCGTTACATACATACATACATACATACATACATGCATACATACATACATACATACATACAACCCGTCCTAATAAAAGTGTGTTAAAAAAGGAAGCCAAATTGCCTATAGGTGCTAAAATTTTTATTTTTATTTTTTTCAAGTTATTTCATTGCCTTCAAAGTACTCCCATCTCCCGCCAATTCTCTGAACCACAGTGTGGGTGTACACTGTGATCTAAACAACCATTTCCGGAATATGTTTCAAAGCGTGCAGTGAGTCAGTTTTTATCTTCTCAATCGTATCGAAGTGCCGCCTCCGGGGCACACTCTTGCGCTTAGCGGATAGCCAGAAATTGCATAGTGTTGTGAAGCCGATGGTTGTGGAAAGGTATTTGTTGAATTTTTAGCGATATGCTTTCGAAAAACCAGTGCAGTGTTAGCTGGTGTATTTCCTGCAAAAGTAAAATGCATGGATTTTGGTACACTCTTTCCGGTCAGAAAACATCTTTCAAAATAATTTTTTGTGGTCCAAGGAAATGTTAACAGTATCATCGAGATCTCTAACTAATTATGATCCGACGAGTTTTGAGCAAGAAAAGTTTTACTTTCTTGATCTGTTGTTCACCAGTTGATGTTGATAATCGTCTAGGACGAGCTTCCTATTTCACGATTTTTCTACATACTTCAAATTATTTTTACCACAACCTTCGTTTTTGTAACATAAATTAGTCACCGAAAATTCGCCTTTTTTTGATTTTCATTTATTTATGTACTTATAATACATCGCCTAGAAGCGGGGAATGGTTCCCCGTCTGAAACCTCTGGCTTTAATCCTGAGTGAACAAATCTTGCTGGGTTCTATGATTTCCTCTCAGTTCTGCTTCTTAGTAATAATAATAATAATTGGCGTTTACACTCTTTGTTGGGTGTTTGGACGAGCTTTTCCTTCTATTTGTCGGGTTTTGTGGTTTGATTGGAGAGAGCTACAGTTTTATGCCGCCTCTGAACGGCAGATGGTGTTTTCTACCAAATGGTAGTCAGGCATAAACCCATTCGGCCATGACAGCTGAGTGCCATAGGGGGGAATACAGTAATCTAATCTAGTGTTATTAATATTATTTTCATTATTCATCATCATTGTTAGCGTGACGGTCCGTGTTGAACCTTGGCCTCTCTCCATAACTTCGACTAAGAATCCCGATCCTTTGCAGACATCCTCCAGTTTTTTCAGTCCAAAGATCTTGGCATCTCGTTGAAACTGTGTCAGTCCAGGTTTTCCTTCCGTGACCCCTTTTATAAGGCACACACAGTTTACTATTGTACTTATTGATATTTTTGGCAATTTCGTTTGGGTCCATCCTCAGAATATGTCCAGCTCACATAAAACGCTGCAGTTTGATTTAGTCGGTGCTTTGGAAGTCGTTTAGTTCAGCTAGGCATTCATCGTTGTCATGTAGGCGATGGTTAACGTTATCTATCCGCACTGGTCCAATGATGCGGCATAGGATTTTACGCTCAAATATATTAAGCTTTTCCTCATCCGGCTTTCGCATCTCCCAGGCTTCAGAAGCATACGTAATTTTCATTATTATTATGAGGGAATTTTAGTATTTTAGGTCTATTTTATTGAGTTATTTCCTCCTCTGGTAAAATACTTTTATTCAGGTGCTTGTACCACGTATGCCTCATATTGTTCCATTGGATAGTTCCAGTATAATCTTCTTTGACTTTCCTCTACGTCCTGAATAAGGGGGGAGAAGCTACCCTTTCATAGGTCACAAAATGTGTCTGGGCCTATAAATTATTTAATGGTATCACTTCTCCCGATTAGGCGGATACCTATATTGGATTCAACTATTAGATGGCATACACGTTGGCTACAACGCATAAGCTTTGACTACTATGGAAAATACACATGGATGGACGACTGCATGCGTGCCTATGAAAATTTAGCCTATTCTGCCCAATCCAGTAGGAGGCTGTAGTACTACAAATATGAGAAAATCAACGCAAATTACTCAGCCTCTATGACTAATTGACCAAATTCACTGAACTGAAGAATCCTTTTTCGGCGAATGAAAATCATTACCTTTTATTTACTTTTATTATCTGTTTTATTATTCCAGTTGACAGTGGCAAAGGAAAATGGAGGTTATCTTTGTGTGGGATTGAGTTCCCATTAAGGTTGCAATTGGCACCAGTTTCAGATCATTTTCCTGAAAAAACCTTAAACGAGATCATCTTCTCACAGGCGTAACAATAGTAATCTGAATACAGATGCAAATTGCTTTGAAAAATCTGTGCGGAGGAAATATGACTTGCAATTAAAATGTTTTTATCTACATAGTATATCAAATTCGCCATAATAAAAAATTGTACGCTTTCTGAATTAGTTTTCTAGGTATGGGAAAATGTAGGGTCTTTGCATATTTTAAGCATAGTATTCGCCCCTAAATCTATGCTATGAAAACAATCAGCATCGAACTTGTCGCCTGTTAATGCGTCAGTAGATTTTACCATATCGATGGTTTTCGAGAAAAGCGACACAACTCAAAATTCGGAGTTTGCCGTTAAAAGCAGAAATCAACTACAGAGCTTATATATTTTTATCTGGAAAAGCGTCATAAGCGAATCTTGAAGCAATTCTGAGAGATGGCGTTAGTGTCGTTTTGTCAGGTGATCGAATTGGCGCGTCCCTTATCTAGAAAACTGACCCAACTCAAAAAATCCGGCTTTAAAGTCCTTAAAAACTTAGATGGAGAACTTGTAAAAATAAATGATATTAGTATCTTCAGAGTGGAAAAAGAGTCCCCTTTTACAGTGTTTTATAAAACATCATTTTCCGAGACTGATTTTATGAAATTTGAAGTAAAAAAAGCCCGAACATCGTCTACCCGTAGTAGTACTAGCAGTAATAGCGAATTAACAACTCTACCTGCGCTCAATCACGCCTACAAGGCTAAACAGAAAGTTAAGGATAAAAAGGGAAGGTTTATTAAAATTGATGGAGAAGAATATCATTCCAAAGTATTACTCTCAGTTCTACAATAACATCTAGGATTTTTCTTACCATTATGCCTTCAAAAAAGTATTTTTTATGTTCTACCATTCTATTACCAAAGGATTTAATTGTTTTTGTTTTTGTTTTACTAGTTTATTCAGAGGAAGTTTGTAAATGTTGTGTTACAATTTCTATTTTGTAATCAAAAATAATCAAAAATAAATTGTTTTTTTGCTTTTGTCCCCACTACTCTTCCAAATGTATCTCAAAATTTGAAAAAAATATAATATACATTTTTTAAATCTTTTCAGGAAAAATGACACATTTGCGAAAAACTTACAATATTTCTTTTTAAAATAAGCTAAGAATGTAAAATATGTTATTTCCCCAAAGCACTGTTGTATTATGATTGCACAAAACCAGTAGAATTGGAAAATATGCATAATTGTAATCAAAAACTTAAATTATCTATTTGCGTAATTTTAAAATTGTTTTTCTACAAAACTTGTAGTTTTGAATTATGTCACTTTTCTCGAAAACCATCGATATATTTGATTGCATATAAGAAAAAAATGAAAAAAAATGTATGTAATTAAGAGCATTTCGCTTCATATAAATGAATTATGTTTTATACATTTATACATACATACATAGTCGTCTATCACATTCAAGCAATGTACCTAAAACAAAAACATAATTACCCATGTTATGACGCCATTAGAGGCGATTTCAAGCAAATTGTACATAAATGCGTAAGCGTTTTAGGTAAAAAAAGATGTGTTTAAAAACTTTTCGTAAGATAGGCATATAAAAAGTGTAAATTAAGGAAAAGTATAAACAGAAAGTTTAATAAAATGAAACTTTTTTCGTGTTATTGTTGTTGTTATTATTATATAAAAGCAAAAAAAAAGCATTCCCTAATACCTTTCTTGGTTCATTATGCTTTTGTATTAAAATATTAATAAGGAATTGCTTGCGTTTTGCAATTATGGGTGTACATCTGTGTCTAATTAGTTATGTATGTATGTATATATGTAAGTACATATTATATATTAGTTGAAATATTATTTGTTTTTCTACGTGACGTATGAAAAGTTTATCAATCAAATTAGGAAATTCAAGGTGAGTTCGAATAAGGAGAAGTCGCTAGAGCAGCTGATTTGGGGTTTTCTCGCAATAAGGTGTTTTTTAATTGGTTTCTTTATATTATATATATTAGTTTAAGGGGTTATATACAGTTAGAATTTTCAAAAAATCGATTTTTTTTTATTTTTTTTAATGCACATACATATATTTAAGAATACACACAGAAAATTTAATATCGTCCCGGTGAATATTTTCGAAGTTACACGCAAATTTGAAGAAGCGTTTCAGAGCGCTGGTTAAGTGATTTTTAAACTTGAAACGCGTTTTTCTCAAAATGGTGTTTTCAAAGACGGTGACCAACATTACTCGAAAACGGGTAAACCGATTAGTCCCAACACGAACACTTTTAACACGAGCTTCTTAAATATATTTTTAGTAATTAATCGAAGATTTTTTTCACCGATGAAAACTTTTTTTATAAACAATTTAAGGCCAAAATTTGGTCAAAAATCAAGTTTTTTTTTGTTTTTGAGAAACGGCCATTTTGTCAAAAAAATACATTTTGCTTATTCCTTCGATTAATTACTAGATTTAACATTACTTTAACGAAATCTGTTTGGTTTTTTAATTTCAGAGAATCCAGTTCAGAGATATAGTGGCCACCGCAAGACGTCTTTTTTGAGAGGAGCTCCCGGAGATAAGATGTAGCTCCTTTTCAAATAAATATGTTTACTAATACTAAGTCTTAAAATACAGTTAAAAGATAACATAATGTGTGTACAAATTTTTAGATCAATAAATTTAAAAGTTTTCTCTGAAAAATTCGCTTTTTTCCGGCCTTCTAATTGTATATAGCCTGTTAAGGAAAAAGAAAACCATCATTTTCCCGGTACAAGCCTATTGTGAACGATATGTCGTAAAGTATCGATCAAACAATTTAAAGTTTAAAGGTGACGTTTCACACTAGGAAAACTTCTTCTGCTGTTTTTTGTTTGTTCCATTCAGTTGTGAGTTACAGGGTGTTAACACTGGAAGTCAACAAAGAACAAACTCGGTGGATTTTACAGTTTTTCTTTAATAAAGACGGAAATGCAAGCCAGGCCGCTGAAACTGTGAATGGGGAATGGGGTTTATGGTGTCGTTACTGTAACAGCTAATTGCGTGGAATTTTGGTTTCGTCGATCCGTTAAGACCTTTTTGATGTGAAAGAAAATATCAATAATGTCGAAAATGTCGAAAAAATCACAGAAATTATCGAAATTGATCGGTATGTTAGAGGTCCTAGGATCGCCCAGGAGCTAAAGATCGACCATCAACCATTTTTAAGCCATTTGCGCAAAGATTTTATGCAAAACTAATGGATTTATTTTCTCCAATCAATATATTGCTTTTTTTTTTTTTGTTTTCCTTGTTCACTCCTCTCGGGAGCATAGGCCTTCGACAAGACTCTTGATTTCTGACAGGGTAGGTGATTAGCCTGCCGTATTGCTTATATGTACATTATTTATATTCCAATCGAAATTTTTACCTTCAAACCACCAAATTGCAAAAAAAATATATGTACATTTTCTTTTTGTACTACAGCGATCATCTAGTCTGCATTCGCTTTGATGAAATAAAGGGTATTTTAAATGACGCGCATAGATTTTGTTTAAAAAAAAAAACACGATAAAACTTATATTCTTTCAGATTTCGCTTTTTTAGTTCAAAATACGACTTTTAACAATTATATGTGAAAAATGACCAAGAGCACGTCTTCAGGCTATCTTACGAGAGTTTTAATTTTCAGAGACTCGCTCACACATCACCGCATTGAGTTCAGTAAACTCGATCCGAATATTGTGTTTTGAGGTCTGGAATTGTTTTTGACTTATTCTCATAGACTTTACTTAAAAAAAAAAAACCCAGTCTGGGCTGCCAGTCCTTTGTCTAACCTCAACAGAACCAGTTTCTTGAAATTTTTTCACCAACCTTTGGTTTGTTGACTCATTCGGATGATTATTTCACCAAAAATATCAAGAAATCATAACATTCGATCATTTTCATGATAAGTTTCAGTAATTTTAACGCGTTATTCTAGTGTTAATCGGTCTACTTGACGAATGTCAAATATGACATAAAAATAGTACCGTCTAAGAATTATTCATTACTGGCATCTAAGCGTCACTTTTGAAAGGCCCTTTATCTTTGGTAATTTAACTACATTCGAACATGAGTAAATTTTAGTAAGTTTTGGTTCTAATAGCTTTTGTATAACAACAGATTTTGGTGCCCTTAATAATATTTATTTGTGCTTGCGACGCTTCAATGAATTTTTTTATTATATGTATAACTGTGCCAATGACTTAGAGCTCCTCGCTTTTCAAAATATGTACATTTATATTATATGTACCGTATCGTAAAATTGAACGTACTCTTCCCACGCATGCCCCAGATATCCATCTCGACTTTGACATTTGTGTCATTACGAAAATTTACACGAGGCTTTCAAGCAGAATTTTCACCATTTTTCTTTCCATCTTCTGCTGAAATTCTTCACACTCCGCCTTTTGAGCTCTATTTTTTTTTTGTTTTTGAAAAACCGTCTCTCTCACTCTCTGCGTTCTATAGGTATCGGCCATGTTTTTTGTTG
Source organism: Anastrepha obliqua (assembly GCF_027943255.1). Lineage (NCBI taxonomy): Eukaryota > Metazoa > Arthropoda > Insecta > Diptera > Tephritidae > Anastrepha > Anastrepha obliqua. Next base: position 102,028,387 of record NC_072896.1, on the reverse strand, counting down.
CAACGTATCAACTGCGCTTCGTTGGGCTTGTTGAAATCCAACGGCTTCTTCGGCGACGGTACGATTGTAGTGAGTGCAGGTGTAAATGTGGAGGGGCAAAATTTTACAATGTCCAAAGTCGATCACTATTGTTCTACGAGCCGGGTGCCTTATGATCATGTTATGTTTGGGTTTTTGTAGGAAATTCGAGCTTTACTTTCTGTCTGAGTCTATTAATGCATTTTTTCATCATTGGCATCTCAGTGATTCATGAGTTTGTGTTTATGAGTTGGAAATAGCATATTAAGAATCTTAGTGGGATGTGGCATTTTTTTCATCAGGGCAGTTTGTAAGAGAGATCTATAGTATAAGCGACAAAGGCCTGCAGGTTATTCAAGTGCTAGGAAAGGGTGCATAGGTAGATGGCAGGCAGTTCTAAGTGGGTTGGATATTTCATTTTTGTACTGTTTGGATTAAAAGCCTTTAGAGTTCGCTCTAATCTGTTATTGCAAAAGGACCTTCGGAGCTTTTCGTTAACAACCAAATGCGAGTTGAGTTTTGGCCTTGTGCAGCTCAATGTGGAGTTGTATTGCAATCGGGTGCGGTACCCAAAGCACGGCAGAGGTTTTACACTGGCCTCGAACCTCACTAGGGTAGCTGGTGTGACCGCTCTGCGTTGCCAATTAGTACCAAAAAGGCTCACACTTTAAAAATATGTTCGTGTTTTGTGATTGCAGTATTTTTACTTACCTGTTTTATGAAGTTAAACTGCAGCATTGCTAATTAATGATTTGTGGCTGCTCCTTGCTGCTGTGTATGACTTTTAAGCAATAATGTAATTCTTTTATTTTTTTTTTCTTTTAATTCACACCTTTTTATTGTATTTAGTTAGTTGATGAGTGATTTATGCCACGTTGGACATAGGTTGCATGACTTGGCTTAATGCTGGAAAGCAACGTAGAACAAATTAGCAATTAATTTTATTTTTTCTTTCTGTTATTTAAATATTATAATGATTAAAAAATGCATGGTCTCAAAAAAATATGTATGTGTGTTGAGATGTACATTAGGGTATTCCTTTTAGATGAAGCATAACTTCATATTGTTTTGATTTTGGGTGGCAACACGTAAATTTTGCCATAAAATAATATTTTTTTTTATTAATGAGAAACTTTAATTAATAATTTTTACTAGAACTGTGTTTGGGGTTCGAATTTAAGTTTCTTTATTCTCACAAAAAAAAAAAAACACTATGGAGGTAAGTTTTCAAAGCCTTCCATAACGATTTCTGTCGGATGTGTAGGAAGGGATAAATGACTGGGTTGTCTAGCGAAGTAACCACGTTGAATAAGTCCAGGGAGCATACGGTATTTGAGGACATGCATATATGTGTCTAAAACTTCCCGAAACCAGGATTTTTCTTTTCGCTTTTTTCACATAAGATATGGAGGACTATAACTTAACTCAATAAATGAAGAGATCTGCGATTATCGCCGCTATATGCACAAATCACACCGATTTCGAAATTTCTAATTTTCTTAAGTGCACCCGTTCATTCGTTCATAAGGATCGCCACGATTTGGAAGCATCAGGAGGCGATGCAAAATCTGTTGCAAATGGCAAAAAACACACGGACCACTCGACACTGTCCGAAGAGGGCCAATGCGAGGAAGCTTAATGTTCCTGAGGGACTTATCCGTCTAGTTGTCCATGAAGATTTCCGGAATAAATCCTACGTTGCGTAGAAGACACTTTATGTCGGAACAAACACGAGTCTGCCGCCATAGTCGAATAAATTGGCGTGTGACTACCATTCGGAAGTGCCCAAGTACGAATCTCCATGCATGAATCACCATAAGATGGAAAAAGGTTTTACCAACAGCCGTCGCCCCTCCACAGGTAATGGCAAACCTCGGAGTGCATTTCTGCCGTAGAAAAAGCTGCTCATAAGAAACCTCCTCATTTCCCGTTTCATCTAGAAACTGCAGGTCCTCCGTTTTGTGAAAAACATTAAGACGCAGGAGCTCGGTCAAGCATCCAAAATAAATACAATATATAAACATAGGAGCAAAGAGTTAACCGATCAAAAAAACGATTTCTGATGAAAAAAAGTTTGGCCAAGACTAACCGAAGAAATGATCAGAATGACATATAGCTATGTATGTTCCAATTCTCCAGAAATTTCTGTTTTGATGCAGACGAAGTTTTTACCCACTGTTATAGACAAGACTTCTTTACTCAAGGTTTTCAAGTCAATTCTGCTGCATATATCGAGTGTCGAGAGACAGTAGTGAAACCCTGGATTGTTAGTATACACTTTGACAGCCCATACATCCTTCAGCAAGATTTTACTCCTTCACACAAAGCGATGGTGATCCAAGTTCGGATGGCTGAAAATTTCCGCAATCACATAACACCTAGCTTCCCAGATTTTAACCTCCTGGATTGCTACGTATGGGGCGTAGTTGAGGGTTAAACCAATAAGCGTCCTCATAACACCATTTCTTCTCTGACGACTGGAATTAATATCGTTGTGATTTGATTAGGGTATGTAATAGTTTCCGGACCCATATCGAGGAGGTCCGGATGCTAATGAAATTTTTTTTGAGTGATTTTATAGATATATAACAAGCTGCTGTAGTCGTATGGGTTGATATGTGACTACCATTCGGGAGTGCGTAGTTTCGAATCTCCGTGCATGAACATCAAATAATGGAAAACGTTTTTCTATAGCGATCGCCCCTCAGCAGGCAATGGCAAACCTTCGAGTGTATTTTTGCCATGAAAAAGCTCCTCATAAAAGCCATTAGCCGTTCGGAGTCGGCTTAAAACTGTAGTTCGCTCCATTTGTGGAACAACATTAAGAAGCTCCTCCTGGCCAAACACCTAACAGAAGTGTACGCGCCAATTATTTATTTTACTTTTGAATGAGTAAAAAATTCCTAAAGTTTTATTAAATTTTGTTCAAAATAAAAGCTAATTAGTTTTACTCTCAAGTGGTTCTCAACTATCGTAGACACCCTGTAATTATTTTCTGAAGTAGTAATGCGGCATCTTAATCAATTATGTATTGTAATCATGAGTTCAAGTTGTGGGCACCATGATTTTCAAACTGATTCAAATTAGAAGCAAATCTTGATATAAAGAATAAAAAAAAAAAATAATAGTGAGTCCAAAAACATCTTATAAATTGTATTATAAATGGTACACCCTAATGTGCATGCGTATGTACGATAGAGGCTTGGGGCTTATGCAAGTTATATGAAGTTAGATCGGAACACTGCCAAAGCATCACCAGAATAATTTTTGCTGCGTTTTTCATATGTGCCTGCTGTTATTGTTGTTATTCGGTTGTATTTTTTCTCCAAATCGTTTTATTTATAATTTCATAGGAATTTTCACATAAGAATTTTCAAACCTATTTGATGATAATTTATCACTGTTACTGCCAAGCACCAAATTCTATGCAATACACTAAAATACCGTTATTTGGAATGATTTCTCTCAAATTTCTTCGCAATGATTTTAATATAAATGATTTCTTAAAATGCTTTTCTAAATATTTTTATGTATTTATATTTGAAATAGGACAAATTCTTAATCCATTCACTTCGCGCCGCAACGGAATTTATAAATCACCAGATACTTAAAATGTGGACCCGAACTTTTTAGTTTTGGTTTAAAATTTAAATAGGTGGAGTGAAGCTTTTTTGCGAGTCCGTCGATGACTGCGTGAAATCAGAAAATTCGTAACTGAGTACCCAATGCCAGCGAACAGTGTGAGCGAACTTTAACAATTTCAAAATTCCAACAAAAAACTAACAATAGCAACAAAAACGTTAGAGACAATTGTAATACTCATTAAATGTCAGAAATGAAAAGGCTTTGCTATGGTTTATGTTGTTATTATTGTGGCTGTTATTAAGAGTTAAAGTTTATGGGATTTTGTTATTGTTGCCTTTTAGCTCTTTTACTTGCCATGAGCACCGTTGGCGCTAGACACACACATATGTATGTATGTTGTTGTTACGGAAATGGAGTTGAAAAGTGAAGTGTTAGTGAATGCGGTGCGCAATTTATGCTGTTGTTTTGTTGTTGTTGTTGTTGTTGTGACAGTCACTTTTTATGGAAATTATTATATTTTACATGCATACATACATATGGTACTCATAATTTTATTTCATTTTGATTTTCGCAGTTCATATTTGGTATTTCAAAATGAGAGTACGCACTTGGCAGCTGAATTTTGCAGTGGTAAATATCCGAGCAACCGCGGGATATTTGATTAGACCGTTTGTATGTACACATATGTATATGTATGTATGTACAGTGGTGGTCACGATTTTAGCACACTATACACAACCTTGACACTGTCCCACTTTCCTCTTTTCTTTTCGACAATTCACTACGAGTATTTTCCTCTGGGTGTTGTTTACAATTAAAATAACAAGAACCGTTATAATCCGTAGCATTTGTTTTGCAATTTTTTTCTTAAAATTCAGTTGAGTGCAAGAGCTGCTTGTTTGAGCTGGACACGAAGTTAGCACATATCAATAAATAATTCCTCCCACTAAATTTTTTCTAAGTATTTGAACTTTATGGTAAGTTTTTATATTTTAGCTATTATGTTGATTGTAATTAATGTGAAAAAAATATGTTAGACATGGCGAAAGGTTTTTGGTGCTCCGAAGCGCAGCGGGAAGTAATTCAACGTATGAATTCTTCTGGGAGCTTTGTGTCTGAGATATCCCGACTTCTAAGGTGTTCACGCAAAATGATTTATAATGCTCTTGCTCATATTAAGCGCCATAAGACATTTAAGAAGGTAAAACAACGCCCACGACGCCGAAAGACAACAGCTAGGGAGGATTTACTAATATGCAAAGCCTCGCGAACAGACCCTTTTAAGAGTTCTAATGCCATAAAATCGCAAGTTTTATCGGAATATGGAATAAATGTTTCTTCCAAAACCATTAGAAGGCGTTTAAATGAAAACGGGTTGCGTGGGTGCATAGCTCAACACAAACCTTTGGTGTCAAAAAAAAAATTTGGAGGCCAGGCTGAACTTTGCAAGGGAACATATCCATAAACCAATAAATTTCTGGAAAAATATTTTATGGAGCGATGAATCGAAGTTCTGTCGTCTCGGATCTGACGGGAAACAATATGTTTGGAGACCGTAAAATAAGGAACATGATCCTCGCTACACATTAAAAACGGTGAAGCATGGTGGTGGAAGCGTCATGGTTTGGGCATCATTTTCCTGGCGAGGTGTTGGACCCATACACAAAATAGATTCGCGTATGGATCAATATGTTTACAAAAACATACTAACTGATGTTATAATTCCTTATGCGGAGGAAAATATGCCCTTAATATGGCGTTTCATGCATGACAATGATCCTAAGCACACTTCACGATTGGTGAAGAGTTGCTTGGAGGATCACAAAATTAGTATTTCGAAGTGGCCAGCTCAATCACCGGATTTCAATCCGATTGAGAATTTATGGAATGATGTCGAGAAACATATTCGAGCCGTAAAACCGAGGAATTTGAACGATTTGTGGTCGGAGATTAAGACTGCTTGGTATGGAATACCCCAGACGAGATGTGGTGCCCTAGTGGAAAGTCTACCACGCCGATGCTATGCTGTTCTCAAGAGTGGTGGATATCCAACTAAATATTAAGTTTTTCTTTCACTAATGTGTTGTTCTTTGAAAATAAATGAGAAATATCCATATGTGTGCTAAATTCGTGTCCTCCATTATTATAGGGTGCTTGTATTTAAACCAGTTTTAATAAGTAAGGAAAAAAAAACAAGGTTCTGATTATAAGGCCTCTCTTTCTCTTTTCTATAAAGACCCGCCAGGGATAAATATTGCCGCTAGATTATTTGAATATAAGCAATAAACGCAAAATGAATGTTACTGCATTATAGTGTGCTAAAATCGTGACCACCACTGTATATATGTATAAAATTCGACCACGTTATTTTATAAGCCTCAGAAGCATCAAATTCTTACCTCTTTAAAAATTTCAGTTGAATGTGACATCAGTTTCCACCCGATCTCATTTGAGTGTTCTTGTAGAAACACAAATTAGCTTTAAATGTACATTCATAATAAAGCAGTAAATATTAAAATTGTTCAACAGCACAATTCAACACCCAATACTCAATTCCATTTGTCCAAGTGTAGCTTCCCCACTTAATAACTTGCCTACACAAGCACACATACACACAAACACACAGATCTCCTTTGATGCCTAAACCAATTCTGCATATGACCGCATTCAGCGAATGCCGGCATGCGATGGCATTGCCCTAAAAGTATTCCCCCATTATTCTGTATTTCTATTCCACTCAGTTATTTTTGGCTATAATTACACTCTTTTGAACTTATTACATGCACGAATTTTAAGCACCTCATATCCCGCATATTATCTCTCACTTGTGTTGATTGTGTACCTGTGCGCATGCGCTGTTTTTGTGCCCATAGGCAGCACTTTTCGGTTCGAGGCACTCATGCGTAGATCCACCTGTGCGCAGCAATGTTGAACTACGCAGTGTGACAACGTAGGGGTTGACGCACATATACATACATACGTGTGTATAGGTATAATTATGCATACATATGTACTCCTTTGTGCTGTTACGTCCACATTAAATTGGCATAATAAATACATATACATACATCTGATATTATTTTAATTTGTGCTCGGACTTCGGAGTAAATATTCTTTGTTTATTTATCTCTCAAATTGTTATTGGTTTTATTTTTGAATTTATTTGTCTAAATTATAAAAACAATAATAATTTTTAGTATTATTTAACATTGCATATGCGTTAGCATAGTTAATTACTTAATTTAACCTGCTCTAAGCGCTCGCTCTTCGTCACCTCTCCGCACTCGTAGCGTTGGTAATCAATGATTGTCACGTTATTTTCCTTCAGTACCTCGCCCACTGTGCGATCAGGATCGATCAAGTACTCCTGATGTATGAGACAAGTCTCGTCGTCTTTATTGGCCATTGGCTTATCTTTGCCTTCCTCGCCAATCTTCACGGGATTAAGTCCTACAATATGCTGGCAAATATGTTTTTGAAGCTCTTCATCCACACTTGCCCCGCGAAAGGCGACAATGGCACCATATTTGCCGATTTGTGTTGTGTTCTCGACTGCGGCCACATTGGTGGACGTGGGATGTGCGTACCCGGCTAGTTGTAAATCATTGCTAGTTTTAAAGCATATCGCACGTTTGATTGAGGCATTTTCGCCGACAGCACCAATCAGTAATGCCAATTGATCGCCCAGTGTTTTGCCATCTGTAGTACGGAGTTTCCGCAACGCCTCAGCCTCGAAGCCAAGCTATTGGATTGTACAAGAGAATAAAGTAGAAAAAATAGTAACAATATTGCGTTTATGCTTTAAAAATAGTAAATTGGATTTAACAAGATGATTTTTCTTCGTAGATAAATAGTCACTTGATAGGAGCATAAAATAAAGCTATTTGCTCTTCACCACAGAGCGCGATAAATTTAGAAGCGAGATAAATCTAGGTTTATGATTTTTTGTTTGATTGCCCATGCAGTACAATCGGATGCATTTTTGTAATATACAACTTAACTTTTCTTCCACAGCCAAAAAAGGCATAAATCGCTAAAATGGTTATTTCAGTTTAATGTTTAGACTTTTATGCAAAAATGTTATGTTGTTGTTGTAGCAGCATAAACATTCCTCATACCTAGATGGAGAATGCTGCTGGAATCACAGTCCTTCGTCGGATACAAATCCGGGCCGTTCCGGTAACGTTTGTTTGTTTGTTAACAGTAATAGAAGCCCCGCCAGTGTAGGGCATATCACCGGTCGTCTTCGTCTAGCTCATCTAAAGGTAGGCCCAGGAAACTGGCTGTTTCGACGGGTTGGGTCCAGAGGGAGAGGGGTGTTAGATGAGTCGGTTTTAGAGGGCATGTGAAAAGGTGCTTAGTGTCGTGCGGGGTGCCTTCAGATGCTGGACATATGTTTAGTATGCAGGGGTCGGTTCTGGATAAGTAGGAGTTTAACCGGCTACAGTATCCAGAACGTAATTGTGCCAAGGTTACGCGGGACTCTCGGGGAAGCTGGAGCTTTTCGTCTGCAATAGGTGGTGGTTGGACTCCGATAACGGCATTCGGAGGTCGGAAGCCCGATGAATGTCGTTAATGGCCTGTCTGTACACTGTCTGATCCTGGAGTGGTCTGTCTGTTTTGTCCTGGATCTCGTCCACGTAGTTGAGGAAGTGTCTCCTGATGTGCCTGGGAGGTGGCTCAGGCTCGAGCAGGTGTCTGCATGGGTGAGGCCTACGGTGACACCCTAGCAGAAACTGCTTGCCGATCATTTTGTTGTGCTCCTTAACAGGGAGCATGTGAGCCTCGTCATGCAGGTGTTGAATTGGGGACATCAGGAGACATCCTGTCGCGGTCCTAATGACAGTATTTTGGCAGGTCTGGAGCTTTGTCTACTGCGTATTACTGGTTCCAGGCGCGGCATAGTTGAGAACCGGTCGGCCTATTGCTTTGAAAGTCGACAGCAACATTTCTTTGTCCTTGCCCCAAGTGCTGCCGGCGAGCGACTTGAGCGGTTGTGTGCGCTGAGAAGGAGAGCAAGCTGTCAAAGGTGACTCCTAAAATTCTGGGGTTATTTACCGTCGGTATTGGGGTATCATCGACGTGCACCTGAAGTTTCAGCTTGACCTCCTTTGTCGAAGTGGTAAAAAGGGTCGCCGTGGATTTAGTGGGAGAAAGTTTTAAGTTTCTCGCAGTGAAGAAGCGAGAAAGGCGGGCGAGGTAGTCGTTTACTTTGGAGCATAATCCATCAATGTCATTGGCCGACGCCATTATCGTGCAGTCGTCGGCGTATGAGACCAGTGAGACCCCCTCTGGTGGCTGGGGGAGTTTCGAAATACAATATAGAAATTAAAAAGCAAGGGTGAAAGGACACCACCCTGCTGTACTCCTTGCTTTATTTTTCTCTGTTTTGAAGTTTGGTTTCGAAATATCACCGACGAGTGACGATCACTCAGGTAGTAGTTCGCGGTCCACCTTTTCAGCCCTGGCTGGAGTGTCGACTGTAAAATGTCATCTAGTAGCGTGGCGTGGCTGACTGAATCGAAAGCCTTTTGTAGGTCCAACGCTATTAGGACAGTCCTCTCGCAGGGGCGGTTTTGGTTTTGCCATTCCCATGGCAGCCGGTTACCGGAATGACTCGGGTTTTTCCCGACCAAGGGCTGCCGCCCCAGTATACTAGCCCTGTCTAGTGTACCGTATCTCCGGTAACGTCGAGCCGTTTGCCGCGGCAACGATTTTGTTAGCCTTTTGGATTTAGTATACCAGAGGATATTCTATTTTGTTTCAAGAAGTTAATTTTAAAAATCAGATACAAATTAGCCTTATTTTATACTTACAATTCGTGAAAATGTTATTTTAATAACCGTTAGTGAATGCCGCTCCATACATACCTTCCACAAGTCACCATCAAAATCCGTGATTTCAGTGTACTTGGCACAAATGCGCGACACGTGATCGACGAAATTTTTGAAATGTTCATTACGTGCGACAAAATCGGTCTCACAGTTAACCTCTACCATGGCGCCGATATTACCATGAATAAGTACGCCTACTAAACCCTGAGCTGTAGCACGTTCTGCAAGCTTTGTCGCCTTTGACCAGCCGAGACTTTGCGCTTGTTCATTTAACCATTTTTCGGCCTACAAATATTCGTTTCTTATTATGCGTATTTTCATGTCTTCAGCAATAAGTATAAGGCTTACCAAATTTATATCATTATTATGCATTTCCAGTGCTTTTTTGCAATTGGCGAATGTGTAGCCGGTCTTTTTGCGTAGTGCCGCTAATGCGCTTTTCTCAGCGCCAGCTAACACTAGACGTGTTGTGTGGAATGCACGGGTAAAGTGCTGCAGCAACATGCTTATTATTTTACGATTTTTCTTTTATTTCCCTTGTGGAATAGCGGCAATAGACTACACTGCTTCAAACTTGTTGGCTGTCTACCGGAACGACACGTGCAAGAGCTGCCAAGGAAACCAAAGTTTCATGTTTATTCATTGAAAACAAATCAAATCAATTTTCAATTTAAAGTCGAAGAGAGCAGACGTTGTTGAAATTGCGTGAAGAAAAAATTAATTGAATATAATAAAGCTATACACAACGCCGCTTTGTTATTGCAGAAAGTGAACATCCTTACGAGAAGCATCAAAGAAAAATTGTCCGCCAGTTTATATTCTGAGCACCGCGGAAAATACCGTTGATACGCGAATTAAAAGTATCGAAGTTGGCAGCGGCGCTGGTGAGCGATTTTTTCACTTAATTTTTATTTTAAAACAATTAAATGTGTTATAAAATCGTCAATTATTACTTTTTGGTCAATTTTTCTTGGTTGCACAATGAAATGTGTGCGGTTGAGGTTGTCAAATTGACATTTGTTTTTTTTGTGTAGAAAACACTAAATAGAAGCTGCCATATCAGTGAAATGTGGAAAATAACACCATTTCACATGTAGATGACGCTATGCGCTGAGCGGAAGTGTTTGTGTTGTGAAGACGCTAATAAGCGCAAAATTGTATTGCCTGCAAGCGAAGAATAATGTTAAAATGAAGGGATGGCGGTTTTTTCTCGGTTGACGGTTACATGCAAATTTATATTTCGAGTGCTGTTGTAAATTCTTTTCCATAGAAAATTTATGTGTGCCATTTACTCAACCAAAGGAAAAACTAAATGTCTAATCTTGCTATTATAGCTCTACCAGCATGGCGCAGCCGTCCACTTCCAGTGGTGCCATTAAACGACCCTGCTCGAATCTGAAGCTGGTGTATAATCGCCCCAAACCGGATGTACTTAATAGTATTTTGAAATCGCGCGCTAATCCTCGCTACCGATCACGTCGTCTATGGTATGAGTTGAATATGCCGGAGTGTACGTCTACAATATTTGATGGCAAAATGTTATCCACGTCACTGCCGGATAGCCTGTTGTGTCACACTCGCGAGATGCGTACGAAAAATAAACAGAAAGCAAGAAAAAAAGAAAGTAAGTGCAAGTAGTTGTGTGTGAGAGAAAATTTCCACAAGCGGCAACGGCAAATGGCTGTCTTACTCCTTTTTTATTATGCATTTTTTTTCACAGGACTACGCACCTACATGGATATGCGCATGGAACGTGAGAGTTTTCGCCTGAAATTAGTGGAGTTAATTGCATGCGATGATGGGGACGTTGAAATGGTGGACGAGGATGGTGTAGAGAAATTTCCCAACAAGAAAGAAAAGCAAATGTTGCGATACTACTATTACATTAAACATGGCATCGATACGATTCATGTGGCGTCCATGAGCAGTCATGTACTCAAGAGGTGAGAGGCGCGATGCGATGAGTAATCCTTTCGAATTATTCATTTTTGCATTCTTGGTTTTCCTTACTTAAGGATCAAAAAACTTATTAGACCCGAGCTAAATAAATGGCAAACCGAATTCAATGAAACCATTAGCGAAATTAAGGGGGACTACACGTTCGCTATGAAGAAGGCAGTTATTGATTTTGTATTGAATAATTCGCTACAGGGCTTGCGCAAAGACAAGGAGCAGCTATTAACACCGGAACGAAAGGAGGTCAAAGTTATGATGAATCGCTGGCGATATCGGTAAGTGAAACTTTCGTTTGGATTTACAAGAGCGCCCTGGACTCCAGCTGCCACTTGCCCAAACAATTATTGATATTCTGCTTAGTTAAAAGCATTACGTGTGGGAGCAAAGTGATAATTTGGCAACATAAGTCTTTCTGTTCTCAACTTTTGTCCATTTTAAAAGAAATTATTGTATTTTTTCACTACTATCTACTTTTACTAATTTTTACAAATATGAGCAAAATTTGCTTAATTGAGAGAAGTTCCGCAATGTTTGCAGAAACTTACAACTACAGACGTAATATAGGTCCGTTTATGAGATAAACAATTTGTTATTGTAACAATTGTTACAAATTATCAAGTTTTGGTGTTCATGTACACAAAAAACTTGCAAAGTAGGGGAAAGTGAGAGAACAAAATGACATTTCATTTTGAGGGGAAGTTGAGTGTTTCTCCTAGATACATTTTTTCTTGTAAGAATTGCAAGAGAGCAAAAAAAGCTGATCGCAAGGTGAAAATTAGCATGAATTAAATTTTGCGATCGATGTTGGAATGGAATGTCCTTCATCTCACAGCGATGATGAAATGGAACAAATTATTGGGGAGAAAATGAAATGCATCGACGCTAAGCTCGTTATTTTGAATTTTATTTCCTTTATTTTTTGACGTCTTATAATTCGATTTAGCCGGCTGCACGCACGAAAAAATATGTCGTTACCTTGCTCATTAGTGTTACCTTGCTCATTGCCGTTACCTTGCTCATTTGTCGTTACCTTGCTCATTGCCGTTACCTCGAATGAACTGCAAGCGAAAGCGCGGAACGAACGACAAAGCAAACAAAGCAAACGAACGGCAACGTTCGACATCTTGCTCTCTCCTACTTAAGTGAGCGTATATGTGTATGTATATGCGCATATGTATGTACATATATAAATTCACGTATTTGTATTTGCATATGCCTTATTGATTATTATTAATTTGATTTACTTGAAGAATTTAAAATAAAACCAAGTTTGTTAATATAATAATACCTGTTGTTTTAATGTTATTATTATTTTTTAACGTGATTATGTTATGTTATGATATGTTATGTTATGTTATGTTGTGTTATGTTATGTTATGTTATGTTATGTTATGTTATGTTATGTTATGTTATGTTATGTTATGTGATGTTATGTTATGTTATGTTATGTTATGTTATGTTATGTTATGTTATGTTATGTTATGTTATGTTATGTTATGTCATGTTAAAGTATATTATGTTATGTTATGTTATGTTATGTTATGTTATGTTATGTTATGTTATGTTATGTTATGTTATGTTATGTTATGTTATGTTATGTTATGTTATGTTATGTTATGTTATGTTATGTTATGTTATGTTATGTTATGTTATGTTATGTTATGTTATGTCATGTTAAAGTATATTATGTTATGTTATGTTATGTTATGTTATGTTATGTTATGTTATGTTATGTTATGTTATGTTATGTTATGTTATGTTATGTTATGTTATGTTATGTTATGTTAAAGTATATTATGTTATGTTAATGTTAACTCATTCTCTATATTCATACAAAATATCTATCAAACAAATAAAATTAAAATTTTCTTTTGAAAAATACATCCATTCAATTAGTATTTTCTTATGACGTTATCACGTTAAACTATCGTCAGTAAACCGACTTTACAGACAACCTCTTTTTTTTAATTTAATACTGGGTAACTCAAGTGAAAAAAGTTTTAATTTTTGTAATTTTTCCTGTCAACAATTTAATCGGCTGTTCGTAAAATTTGCAAATTGTTACTGGTTTTGCGTTCTTGTACTTTTATGATATTTTTCTCTTTGAGATCGAATGTTTCGGATTTAAGTTACTGGCAAGATACTGGATAATTGATAATGGTTACATGAACACACCATATGTAAAAAATATGTTATCTTAAAGCCCATATGCCAAATAGAGGTTAGTTATAAAAAGTGTTACCCCAGCTGATAGATAGGAGAAAATAATAATTTCTGGATTCATAAACATTCGTACGCTAATCCACTTTCGCACAAGTTTTCTTCATCTTGATTGCCACGATATTCGTTAAAAAATGGTGCAAGAACCTTGGGTCTTTAAGCCTCTGTGGCTTTGGCGCTTTGAAAGGGGCCACGGTAATATATGATAGGAATTCGAGTAGACCTAGGACTGGTCTTTTAGTATTATCTCATCTCACTAAGAGGTTAAAAACGGGTGGCTGAGGTTTGTGATTGCATCTGCTTATTTTTCTGACGATGCCCTGAAAGTGGCACCACCTGGGAAAGCCATCAGCCTGGTGTGGTTTTGTAAGCGGCGCAATTTGGTCCTTCCTTTCTGTTGCAATGTAATGATCGAGGATCTCAGCTGTTCGAGTTTATCGCTTCGTCTTGCCTAAACAGAAAGCCTGTTCATGTAAAAATCATCCAGTAACTTGCCAGTAACTTTATTTCCGAGAATTCGCTCGCTAAGAAAGTACGTGAACGCAAATTTTAAAGTTTTGCGATCAGCTGATTAAATTTTTCGCAGGAAAAATCACAATAAATAAAATACAAATTCAGTTAAGGTACCGCGTAATAAATTAAAAAAAAAATAAAGCAAATAAAATGCAAAATAACGAGTTTAGCATCCAATGATTTTATTTTCTCCACAATAATTTGTTGCAAGTCATCATCGCTGTCAGATGGATGTGCAATTGCAATCCTCAAATTTTATTTAATGCTAATTTTCACTTTGCGATCAGTTTTTCTTCGCTCACTTTCAAATTCTTAGCAGTAAAAAATTGTAACTTCTCCTCAAAATGAAATGTCATTGGTGTGGTCTCTCACACCAAAACGTGATCAAGACTTGGGTGACAGTCAAGAACTGGAGAGTCGTTGCCAAAGATTCGTGTTCAGACCAGGAGGCCTTCCTCTTCCTCTGCCAGCACCAGCTGCTGCCATACTTTCAGAGCCGGCGTGTTTGTTTCCATTCGCACGATATGATCTAGTCAAAAGAAGCCGCTGGATCAATATTCGCTGCGCTATGTCTATGTTGTCGTAAAGCTCATTCAGCTCATTGTTCCATCTACTACGATACTCGCCGTTGCAAACGTGCAAAGCTCCAAAAATCTTCCGCAGAATCTTTCTCTGAAATACTCCAAGGAATGCCTCATCGGATGTTGTCATCGTCCAAGCTTCTGCGCCATACGTTAGGACGGCCATGATGAGAGTCTTGTAGAGTGTTAGTTTTGTTCGTCGAGAGAGGACTTTATTACTCAATCTCCTACTCAGTCCGATCTAGCACTTGCTGGCAAAAGAGATTCTTCGTCGGATTACAAGCCTGCCATTGTTATCGGTGTTAACTCTGGTTCCTAAATAAACGAAGTATCTTACAACTTCAAATTATAACTGTCAACAGTGACGTGGGAGCCGATACGCGACTGCGCCGACTGTTTCTTTGATGATAGGAGGTGCTTCGTTTTGTCCTTGTTCACCCCCAGATTCAGGCAGAACTAAAGCGGTTGTTAAGGCCGATAATGTTAATATTATCGTCAATACGTCATTCGGAAAACGTGCATGCATGGGAATAATATGACAGTGATAGCCAAATACTGCGATGCTAGTTTCAAGAATACCACCTTGATCAAAAAGTTTCCGGAACAACCACGAGGTGACGCTCTAAGTCAACTAATTTGAGTAATTTTTTTTTTTGTTGGGTCGCCACATCTGTGTTTAACATTCCTACTAAAATTTTATCGCCATTTCTTGACATTTGTAAAAGTTACGCCGCCTTGAGTAAATCTACCTCAGTACGTATTTTCGATATTTTACAGTTTTCGAAATGGTTTTGAATTTACAACAACTAGCTTGTATTAAATTTTGCGTTAAAAATGGATTCAATGGTGCGAAAACCTTAGAAATCTTGAGAAACTGTTTCGGTAATGGAACTTCAAAGAAAACAGCCGTTTACGAGTGGCATGAATGCTTCAGATTGTGAGTGCTTAGAGGGTGTTGAACACTACGCTGGTCGTCGACATAGAAAGCTGATGTTGAAATAAAGTGAAAGAAAAGTTGATCAATAAAAAAATACAACGAATTGCCCATCAAAAAAGAGGTTGTCTGTAAAGTCGGTTTACTGACGATAGTGATAACGTCATAAGAAAATACTGATTGAATGGTTGCATTTTTCAAAAGAAAATTTTAATTTCATTTGTTTGATAGATATTTTGTATGGATATAGAGAATGAGTTAACATTAACATAACATAATATACTTTAACATAACATAACATAACATAACATAACATAACATAACATAACATAACATAACATAACATAACATAACATAACATAACATAACATAACATAACATAACATAACATAACATAACATAACATAACATAACATAACATAACATAACATAACATAACATAACATAACATAACATAACATAACATAACATAACATAACATAACATAACATAACATAACATAACATAACATAACATAACATAACATAACATAACATAACATAACATAACATAACATAACATAACATAACATAACATAACATAACATAACATAACATAACATAACATAACATAACATAACATAACATAACATAACATAACATAACATAACATAACATAACATAACATAACATAACATAACATAACATAACATAACATAACATAACATAACATAACATAACATAACATAACATAACATAACATAACATAACATAACATAACATAACATAACATAACATAACATAACATAACATAACATAACATAACATAACATAACATAACATAACATAACATAACATAACATAACATAACATAACATAACATAACATAACATAACATAACATAACATAACATAACATAACATAACATAACATAACATAACATAACATAACATAACATAACATAACATAACATAACATAACATAACATAACATAACATAACATAACATAACATAACATAACATAACATAACATAACATAACATAACATAACATAACATAACATAACATAACATAACATAACATAACATAACATAACATAACATAACATAACATAACATAACATAACATAACATAACATAACATAACATAACATAACATAACATAACATAACATAACATAACATAACATAACATAACATAACATAACATAACATAACATAACATAACATAACATAACATAACATAACATAACATAACATAACATAACATAACATAACATGCTGTTCAAGCAAGGTAACGACGCATGAGCAAGATAACGACGCATTTTTTGGTGCGTGCAGCCGGCTACATAGAATTATAAGACGTTACACGTCAAAAAATAATAATAACATTAAAACAACAGGTATTATTAACAAACTTGGTTTTATTTTAAATTCTTCAAGTAAATCAAATTAATAATAATCAATAAGAAGGCATATGCAAATACAAATACGTGAATTTATATTATATATGTACATATGCGCATATACATACACATATACGCTCACTTAAGTAGGAGAGAGCAAGATGTCGAACGTTGCCGTTCGTTTGCTTTGTTTGCTTTGTCGTTCGTTCCGCGCTTTCGCTTGCAGTTCATTCAAGGTAACGGCAATGAGCAAGGTAACACTAATGAGCAAGGTAACGACACATTTTTTCGTGCGTGCAGCCTGTTAAATCGAATTATAAGACGTTATCACGTCAAAAGTTGGCAGAAGACTTGAACATTATTTATGGATCCATTCAGGACATTGTAGTTAGCGATGTAGGTTTGAACCGTGTTGCTCGTCCCAAAGATGAGACGTTAACGTGAAGAAATGTGTAAAAAAAAAGGAAATTATTTGTGGGAAAAGAAATCGTAGATTTTGCACCATGATAACACACCGTCGAACAGTATCATCATTATTCGTGAATTTTCGACCAAGAACAAAACGAACACCATCCAACAGTCATTGAATTCCGCTGATATAGCCTCTGCGAGTTCTATCTGTTTGATCGGGTCGAAAAACCAAAAACCAAAAACGGAGAACCACTTCGGCGTTTTAACAGTCAAATGGAAGTAATGGAAAAATCTAAGATGGCTCTGAAGCCTATATCGAAAACTAAAGTCCCAGGCTAGATCAAATGCTGGTATAAGTTCGTTGCAGTTGATGGGGAGTACTTTGAAGGTGGTAATACCACTTTTTTGGAATAAACCTCAATCAAACAATACGGCCAGTGAATTGCAAGGGATGCCCCGAAGCTTTACGTCACCAAAAGCCTTTGTAATACTGTAAAATTTCCACAAATAAGGAGTTCAATACCTGCCGCTTATTGATTTTGCTCTGTGCATCTGACCATTCTCACGATAAGGGAAGTGCTGGCTTTGCTTCTGTCCAAATTTTATTTATTTTTTGAGTCCCCAGTTTAAAAAAGATGCCCAAAAACGACGCTTCCATATAAACTTAAAACGCAATTGTAACTTCATTTAGTCGGTAAAAATTGCCGGTTGTAAAAATCGGAAATCGGAAATATTAAATATTAATTTACTTTTTTATGCAAGCTTTTTATTAGATCTTCGTGCTTGTTGGTGTCACGATTTTTCAAGTTAGTCGCAATTTCCACTAATTACTAAATTAATTTCTCTGATGTCATTTTGCAAGAATGTATCAGCCAGAGTTTACCTCTGGGAACTGCTTATTTAAAGCAAACGACGGCCGGTAATCAAGTGCATTGTGAAAAGTGTAACCAGTCAGATCCAAATTGCAGTGAAGAGAAAAGTGAATAAATTGAAAATGAGAGCCTTTATTAAAATTTTATTGACTTTTGGTAAGTATTATTCGCACCTCCATACATACATAGGTATTTGTGTGTATATGACAAAGTACTTAAACATTATTTTATCCTTCTCTATCTAATATATTTAAATTTTTTTTTAGTTGTAACTATGTTGTTGTATAGTTTGCCCGTTTTAGCCCTTCGACGGAAGGCTTTGCTTTCGGATGGAAAGTAGAAAAAATTAAATTTGCTGTTTCCTGTTGATGACAACTGTAAAGTATAAAGGCTAAACGCGATTACAAATACATGCATATGCACTTAGTATGTATGTATGAGGTTAAATTTTTTTAAATTTGATATTACTTTTGATTTTATGTAACAAAATTGTATAAAATAATAAAAAAACGGAGAGCGAATGATTGATTTTTTTATATCGAAAAAAGTGACCATAGATCAAAGAATATTTTTTTCGTCCCCTTAGTATTAAAATAGCCTATAAAGTTTTTGATGTTTTGAGAAAATGAATTTCAAACTTTTTGTCGAAAGTAGCTCTCACTCAAATTTCGTTATGTCTGTAAATATACATATTTTTTTGACTGACGTTTTGACCCACTTTGTGGAACTAGAATTTGACAAAATTTTGGCCACATATAAAATCGACGATGGATAATCCAAAAATTCAATAAAAGAATAATAGCCTATGAGCACATAGGCCATTGTTATACTAAGGGGACGTTTTATGCTTCTAAATACGAATTTTATTTTCGACTTTTTTGTTTCACATTGCACCCCGTTGCGGCGCCCCATCAGTAAAGTATAGATTTTTGTCATAAATTAACTAGTGTGAAAAATCGCCTTAAGAGCAGGGCAAAAATATATAATATACTCAAACCTCTGCTTCTACATCCTTTAGAGCTACAGTCTGTGTCTGAAGAAAAGAACCGGTTTTTTCGTAACTTCAAGATATATTTCGTCCTGCTTTTTGCTGCATAATAGTCCCACTCAAGGGCTACGACGCTAATGCTCACTGAGGTTAGTGTCGTTCGAAACTTTCCCGTAAACGCAACCAAACAAAAATGAGTGAGAATTAGGCGAAGCGTTTCGAGGCGGTATTTTTATGCACGCATTCGAAAGGGCCGAAATTATCTTAAGCCGTGGCTGCAAAAGTGATTAAAAAATCAAAAAAGTTTGTTGTGATATGGAATCAGCGGTGTAAGGTGTACAAAATGCCGATGACTTTTCCGAGAGCAGCTTGAAGCGAGTGGCGACAAAAAAGCAGGATAAAGTGATCGTCCAACTTTTTAAGCGGAACTCTGCTTTGTGAATACGCCAAGCACGATCAGTTCTTGCTAAAAAAGGAATAGATGTGAGTATCAACACCATCGAACGTCGACCGTCCCACATCATCACAACCATTGCTCTCAGAAAAACACATTGAGAAACAACAAAACAAGAAAACGGCGTCACAGTATTGGACTGGTCTTCCTAGTCTCTAGACTCCAACCCCATTGAAAAAGTGTGGGGAACTTTGAAAACGCATCTTGCCGGAAGGCCAGTCCATGATTTAAAGCAACACGTGCGTGAAATTCGCAAAATCTCGTCCTGTTTCACGGTAGGCAGGAAGCATCGATAGGTTGCACAAAAATGTCGACAAAAACTTCAAGCCGGGTTGTATTTGTTGATGATTATAGGTGCAAAATCCGTTGGAATTGAAATCCTACCTGCTCCTTTTCAAAAGTTATTCATATTTTTATATTTCAGGTTGGTACAATTTGGAATAAATATCAAAAGTTATTTTCTAAATAGATATGTAAAAGTGTTGTATACTCAATACATGGTA
This sequence comes from Anastrepha obliqua, assembly GCF_027943255.1. NCBI lineage: Eukaryota > Metazoa > Arthropoda > Insecta > Diptera > Tephritidae > Anastrepha > Anastrepha obliqua. The sequence continues at coordinate 102,008,136 of NC_072896.1, read as the reverse complement.
TATAATACGTATATCAATATTATGTAGCTATATTATATATAATAGTTACGATAAATGCCGCTAGGTGGCAGAGGGCAGTCGAGTGATTCCCGCAATAAAAAAGTACAGTTTAAACTATTAATATTAGTGTTTTCTGGCAAATGTATTTTCTAGTTTTAGAAATTCTTATATGAGAAGATTAATGAATAATGAATAGTCAGCTGAATAGTCGGGTGAATAGTCAGCATCCGCTTAGTCAGCATCCGCTTTATAAATGCGATCATGAAGAAAATCGCACAAAAGTATGCGCTCTTTGTGGGAAAAAAATTATTTAAAATTATAAAATTTATTTCTTGCTATCTGAAAAACATAATGAAGTTATAAAAAAGCACATTAATGGTGAATTTAATATTTATAATAGTAAATTCCCAAAAAGTTTATGTAGCTCTTGCCGACTAACTATAAATGAATATGGAAATGATATTTTCAAAAGACCTTGTTCAATTATACCCAATTATGAGGATCTTAAATTATCAAAAGAAACAAGAACGATGTGTTGTAATTGTTACATCTGTCTAACAGCACGAGTTACGAGTCATAAAAAACAAAACAAAGGTAGAGGTCAAATTAGGGATTTCTCTACAAATATTGACGTAAACAAGTGTTTTGATGATACTTCGCAACAAAAAGATTTACTTTCTAAAAATGAGGCAAAGGCAACTAAACCGAGAACTTCTACTGAGTTATGTAACAGTTGTTTTCAAAAAATAGGTAAAGGCATATCACATTCTTGCAGAGGACCTTCTACTTCTAATGCTCGCAAGAATGTTTTGAATATAGTACAAAAGTTACCCGAGAAACAGCAGAACCAAATAATAACTAAAATTTTGAAAAAAAAAATATCCAACAATGATAACGAAGATAAAGATGAGCTCGTGTTAAATACTCTGGGATCGAAGGTTCGGGTAACTGTTAATAAAAAAAAAGAAAAAGAATTAAGATTTTCTGCCGAAAGATTAGTCAATTTCCAAGCTAATACTGGATCGTCTACAAATGATATGAAAAAACTGGCTAACTTCATTCGTAGTTCTGCTGGTAGAAACTCAGTTTCCAAGAATTACAATCAACATTTGTATGAAAAATCTAATACCCTGGAACACATTTATAAAGAAGGTTTCTACGAATTCGAAACATCCCAAGTTGGTATTAAACAGAGACCAGTTGTATATGCTACTGCATCAGAACTCATAGAATTAGTCTTTGAAAATCGAAACATTGAACATATTGAACAATCAAAAATAAAAGTAATGGCAGATGGAGGACAGGATTTCTCCAAAGTTTCTCTTTCAATATCAATTCCAGAAGACGACTTGAAAGAAAATGACTTGGATAAAAGTAAAAATGTTTCAACTTACTCTACTGGTGGAAGTATGGCAAATAAACGTAAGTTGACTAGTGTATTTAAATTGCTTTTATTAGGCATAGTGCCTCGGATTAAAGGGACCTATGATAATTTTAAAATTTTGGTTGAATTGACGAAACTCAATGAGATACCATTTAAATTTGTTTGAGATTTAAAGCTCGTTCTATTGGTCAATGGGCAGCAAACTGCAACGGATTTTTACCCTTGCCCTTATTGCTTCGTCACATTAAATGAATTAAAAAGTTATAATAAAATGATTGAGGAAAATTATATGAGCAGTGATGACAAAAATCTTGATTTAAAGACCTACAAGCATTTAAAAGATGACTACTTTAATTCAAGAGCTTGGGTAATGACAAAAAAAAGTCTAAAGAATGTCGCAGTACAGTAAATCACCCTTTATTCATTGAATACGGCACTACTGAAGATGATAACTTGTACGTACTTCAGAAGTGCATTCCTCCTGAACTACACCTATTACAAGGGTTTGTCAACCATCTTTTCTGGGACGGTATAGTTAAAATTGAGGAAATTGGAAAATATAGAGCGTTATTGTGGCCGAATAAATTAGGTATATCTCATAAGAGCTATCAAGGAGATATGTTTGAAGGCAATCAATATCGAAAATTACTTAAAGAGGCCGATAAATTGCAGGATCCTGAAATTTACGAGCTTGCAGGACCATTTCGTTTACAGCCTTATATTGCTGCATTTAAAGCTATGAATAAAATTGTTGAAAAGTGCTTTGCTGCCAAAAAGCTGATATTACTGACTTTAACAAAAATGTAAAAGAGCTCCGTGAAGCCTTAAAAAGTACTGAAATTTCTCAAACACTAAAAATTCATATTATCCTGGGGCATTTGGAGGAAGCAATCATATTCTTGAATAATGATGGCTCAGGTTTATGGTCCGAGCAGGCTGGAGAGCCAGTTCATAGCGAGTTCAATAAATATTGGAATAGATTTAAAATAAATTTGCTAGATGAACCATCTTTTATAAGTCGCTTAAAGAAAGCTGTCGTTACATTTTCATCACAGCATGTTTAAATTTACAAACTTAAGTTTATAAATTCTAAATAATATATACAGGAACAGTAACACATCTTAATATCTAAAAATAAAAAAATAAAAAAAATCTAAAAAAACAAAAAATCTGAAAAAAAACAAAAAAACTGAAAAAACATAAAAAAATAGAAAAAAAGGTACAAAGTAAGTTACCTCCACGTGGTGTACCTTGGAAACGATTAAAATCGGCTAAAAACTTACGTAAGATTCTTTATTATTCTCTTGCATAATACAAATTCAAACGAGATTATACTTTTGATATTGATTCCAAATTGTCCCAACCTGAAATATAAAAATATGAATAACTTTTGAAAAGGAGCAGGTAGGATTTCAATTCCAACGGATTTTGCACCTATAATCATCAACAAATACAACCCAGCTTGCAGTTTTTGTCGACATTTTTGTGCAACCTATCGATGCTTCCTGCCTACCGTGGTTTGTCGACGAGCTACGCAAAAAAGCTGGTTGAAAGCATGAAGAAGATGCCAGGCTATGCTTGATAACGATCAAGACTACACGGCTTATTAAGTGATTGCGGCTCGTAGTTTTGTACATACATTCATGTAAAAAAATTTTAAATTTATACTTCATGAATAATCGTGACACAGACTGTAAGTGTATAGCAATCAATTAAGATTGGAAACATTTTTGTGGTTAATAATAATGAAACCAGAGCAATTTACTTTTCCTTTAGGTTCAGTGAGGTTTTCTTAGAGTTCATAGAGCTCGCGTGCTTTTAATTACTATCGAAAGATATTCCATTTTTAATTAATAAATTGATTTTTCAATATATCAGTAAAAGTATTAACTTTCGCCCTGATATGATCTGAAAGTCACATCAAAATCGATTAAGATGGTTTGAAGATTAATCGCACAAACAGGCAGGTTAGGTTTGACAGCTGCATGGCACATAGAGACAGCGATGCCACTTAGACCAGATGAAATGGGTCCGTTGTGAGCCGCAGGGGTTGGGCTACATGATCTATATTTATTAAGAAGTAGGATCTTAAATATCTGTTCCTGCTTCTGGCTAGAGCCGGACATGTGCAAAAAAGGTGTTGAATTGTTTCCTCCTTATTTCTGCAGCTACGACAGAAATCATGCATTTAAACCCCTAATCTCCTTGCGTGATTAATCCTATGAGACAATGTCCTGTGAGGGCCTCTCCTAATTTGAAGACTACTAAATTTTATAATATTCTTGGACAGAGGTAGTCTTAGCCTTGACCATGTTTGCCGAGAAATTTCACAGGTATTGGCACTAACCCATCTTTGATTTGCAGAACTGATTAGTGCGTCTTAATAAGAAGCTTACAAGTTGCGAGAGGTACCTCCATAAAATTACTTATGTTTGGCATACAGGTACCTTCTCTTGAAGTTGGTCAGCCCTACAGTTCCCTGGTATATCTGACATGGAACCCAGCATAAAATAATACGATATTATTTAGGCATCTCATTAGAAGATTGGAGACAATGTAAGACACTCCTTGATGTTATTCGAAATGCATCCAGGGCCAGTAGGGCAGCTTAGCTGTCTGATAAATTGCATATATCTGTTGATGATATTCTGTTTATCTCTAAACATCTTAAGGCTTCATGAATAGCGTTTATTTCCGCATGAAAAACGCCACAGTAATCCGGTATTTTAAAATGATCCGGTGTCCATTTTAGATCCGTCCGTGTAGATCTTAGCGGGTGTGACCATTCCATTCCAGTCTAGAAGGGATTTTCATTGAGAAATTTCTTTCGAAGCAGAGAATGGGACGATGATAATCACAATCACTGGGTATATCCGTATAGGAATCTAAGATGGTTGAATGTCCATGTGTGACAGTCTTCCATTGTGAGCTCGCTCTGGGCGTTAAAGTGGAACAGACCGCTGAGTAATTGCAGAAGAGATCCAGGGGTGGCAGATGCAACATGATGTCCAAAGCAATGGATGACGTGGTTTTCATGACGCCGCATATTGCTAATTCCGCTGATCTCTGCACCTTATTCAATAAATTAGAATAGGTGCTTTTCTGATAACATTTCCAAATAGAAGAATGGGTCTGCCGACAGCAGTATAAAGCCAATGAACAACCTTAGGTTTAATTCCCCAGGTCTTACCTAAAGCTCTCTTACAGGTATAAAAAGCTGGGCTCGCTTTACTAACTATTTCTAAGATGTTTTTTGACTTCCAAGTTAATTTCCTATCTATGGTTAGTCCCAAGTACTTGGTTTCGGCCGAAATCGCAAGAGCTTCTCCCTTGAGCATAATTGCACCCTAGCTGAGCGATTCTATGTTTCGTAGTGAAAAATATGAGTTGCGTTTTGCACGGGATGTTGTTGTTTAAGTGGTTGAGTATTGAGTATTATATTGAAATAATCCTAATTAGCGACCAGCACCGTTTTACTACCCCTATCCTCGTGTGATGATGCCGGGTTTTTTGTTTTTTGCTTTTGAGTCAGATCCATTTTGTGAGATCCACGTATAGCAGCAAATTTTTTATCTCGATGTTTGAGATCTCCTTAATTTGCTGTAAGGAAGGCTTACCCAAAGAGCGAATTCGTGCCCTAGCTAGCCCTGGACATTCACATAAGTAGTGAGTAGTGGAAAATACTTTCCTTAACCCCTTCCGCTTGACAGTTTCTGCAGATGAGATTGAAGAGGAGGTTGAGTCTGACTGCATGATCCCCTACCTAACATCTTAAGGCTTCATGAATAGCGTTTATTTCTGCATGAAAAACACCAAAGTAATCCGGAATTTTAAAATGATCCGGTGTCCATTTTAGATCCGTCCGTGTAGATCTTAGCGGGCGTATCCATTCCATTCCAGTCTAGAAGGGATTTACATTGAGAAATTTCTTTCGAAGCAGAGAATGGGACGATGATAATCACAATCACTGGGTATATCTGTATAGGAATCTAAGATGGTTGAATGTCCATGTGTGACAGTCTTCCATTGTGAGCTCGCTCTGAGCGTTAAAGTGGAACAGGTCGCTGAGTAATTGCAGAAGAGATCCATGCAACATGATGCCCAAAGCAATGGATGACGTGGTTTTCATAACGCGGCATATTGCTAATTCCGCACCTGAACTCTGCACCTTATTCAATAAATTAGAATAGGTGCTTTTCTGATAACATTTCCATATAGAAGAATGGGTCTGACGACAGCAGTATAAAGCCAATGAACAACCTTAGGTTTAATTCCCCAGGTCTTACCTAAAGCTCTCTTACAGGTATAAAAAGCTGGGCTCGCTTTCCTAACTCTTTCTAAGATGTTTTTTGACTTCTAAGTTAATTTCCTATCTATGGTTAGTCCCAAGTACTTGGTTTCGGCCGAAATCGCAAGAGCTTCTCCCTTGAGCATAATTGCACCTAGCTGAGCGATTCTATGTTTCGTAGTGAAAAATATGAGTTGCGTTTTGCACGGGATGTTGTTGTTTAAGTGGTTGAGTATTTCTATTGAAATAATCCTAATTAGCGACCAGCACCGTTTTACTACCCCTATCGTCGTGTGATGATGCCGTGTTTTTTTTTTGCTTTTGAGTCAGATCCATTTTGTGAGATCCAAGTATAGCAGCAAATTTTTTATCTCGATGTCTGAGATCTCATTAATTTGCTGTAAGAAAGGCTAGCCTTGGACATTCACATAAGTAGTGAGTAGTGGAAAAGACTTTCCTTCCCCCCTTCCGCTTGACAGCTTCTGCAGGTGGGATTGAAAGGGCGGTTGAGTCTGACTGCATGATCCACTACCTTCCAATGACCTGTAAGGGTTGCAGTGATGTGTGAAATGTTTGGTCGAAAGCATTCTAGCAGGTAATTCGTCCTTTGGATTTTGTACGACGGCCAAGTGGTTTTTGTTGTAATACATGTAGTTAAATGCTTCCACCTTCTTTCAGCTAAAGCATGATAGTGTGAAGCACTGGATACGTTTATTGTGTTGAGTGGGCTGGAGACTGCCACCGTCTCTGCTATGTCTAGTGTCGAACTTTTCCTTGCTAGCTCATCTGCTATCTCATTACGCCGTATGTTCCTATGACCAGGTACCCATATCAGAGTAATTTCAAGCCAATGACTAAGCAATTCTAGTTCCTCTCTACTCTGTAAGACTAGTTTGGATGAAATGGAGCCGGAGTCTAAGGCCTTAATAGCTGCTTAACTGTCTGAAAAAATAGCTACTTTTGCACCAACTACCTTATTGAGTTTTAGCTCCGCATGGAAGCCAGCTCCCACACCACAGTTCATTTTAGAACCGTCAGTGTAGATTTCAATATCGTATCTTCCAATCATCTTCCCTTTGCCCCATTCGGCTCTCGGTGGAAAACGTACCGTAAAGTCTTTCTTGAAGTTAAGGTCGGGGACTGTGTAGTCTGATCTGTTTTTGAGCAGCAAGGCTACAGGGAGGATCTTGCTGTGACCGTATGATCCTGTTGTCCAGCTTCCTATGTCTCTGCGTCTCACCGCACTGCAAGTAGCGATTGTTTTTATATTGTATGTAAGTCTAATGGGAATAGATGAGTTAGTAATATACATTGAGCCTGGGTTGACGCCTAGACCACACTATTCTGCCCACCTAGAAAGTATATCTAGACCATTTTGTATTTAATGTAGATAGAAATTTACCAGAGACAGCAATAATAACATTATTGGTGTAAGCTATCACCGTACAACCCACCGAATCCAGTCTTAACAGAAGAACAGACCTATCTAAAAAAAAATCAGAATACGCTTAAAGCCCATTCATTTATGTATAATTCACAGAGACTTGGGCCCATAAAATAAGAGCGCATAAATAGAACACAACAAAATTTGTCGAAATTAGTTCTTTTTATTTCATCACGTCTTTATAATATCCGTTAAATGCCCACTACGACTCTTTTGACAGCACAGGATGCACATATCAAATTTTTCCATGACTTTTTGGCATAGCTCGGGCTATATGTCATTTATGAAGCGCATGGTTTCGTTCTATACCTCTGGAATCGCCAGAGAAATAAGTTCAATTGTGTCAAATCGCATGATACAAAATTCGGTATTTTTTTTTTTAAATTGCAAGCTTTTCGGTCAGAGTTTCATATACAAATTTTCAAACAAAACCTGTCAAACAGTGCAGCTGTGCATTAAAACGTATTTAAAGCGCAACTAAGTGAAAACGAAGGACACACACACACACACATTTTATCAAGACTAAAACGTTCACTGCACTCAGCCACAGCCGCAGCAATGAGGTGACAGGGAGCAAATGGCGGCAACTGGAAATGGCATTGACACGAACAACGCGGTTTGTTCGGCTATCCTAAGCTCTACTGTAATGTGTCAACGTACGGTTAGCGACGTAATTTGCTCATAGCATTATGCGGTCATAAAACCGGCCATAATACCGTTGAAAAATTTGGATATTGTGTGCCAAAAACAAAAAAAATTTAAACACACAATAAAATCAATATACATATGTACTCACGCAACTAGGGGCAAAATATAATATAGTTAAACTGCATTTAAAGTTGTTTTTCTGAATACAGAATTTTTTTTGGGAGACGAATCGTTAAATACGGACCAATACCGTTTGCTGTCAATTATTGTAATAAATGATCCCCTTTTCAACATCAGTTATTATATATATAGGGTTATCCAATAGGTGAGCTTCAACTTTTTTCCGATAGGGAGGGCGGACGACGCAATATTTTTTATTTTTCGCTTGTCATTTGTAAACTTCATTAGTATACATTTCATCATGGAACGCTACACACTTGAGCAACGATTGCAAATCGTGCAAATTTTTTATGAAAATAATCGTTCTGTTGCTGCTACTTTAAGAGCATTACGGCCATATTACGGTCTACAGTAACAAGCCGGCGACGATTTGTGAGCTCAGAGCCAATATTGAACGCGAAATTGCTGGAATTCCGGCCGATTTATGCAAAAGAGTGGTCGAAAATTGGGTTCAACGATTGGACTTCGTAAAACGTGCACGCGGTGGTCATGCAAAAGAAATCGAATTTCATACTTAAATGTATATGTTCAAACTCGATAATAAAAAAAAATTAGTTAAAAAAGTCAAACCGTTTGTGTTTTATTCAAAAAAGTTCAAAAGTTGAAGCGCTCTTACTGAAAAACCCTATATAACTGGCGCGTACACCCTTTTTGGGTGTTTGGCCGAGCTCCTCCTCCTATTTGTGGTGTGCGGCTTGATGTTGTTCCACAAATGGAGAGACCTACAGTTTCAAGCCGACTCCGAACGGCAGATATTTTTATGAGGAGCTTTTTCATGGCAGAAATACACTCGGAGGTTTGCCATTGCCTGCCGAGGGGCGACCGCTATTAGAAAAATGTTTTTATTAGTTTTGCTTTCACCGAGATTCGAACCTACGTTCTCTCTATGAATTCCGAATTCATCAGTTATTACTATTCCCAAATATTGCCACGTGAATTGAACATCTTTGAGTTCATGAGGATTCCAAATTTCGAGTGATCTTCAATATTTCTGCAACCTCTCGTGCCGACTAACGTCTTATCAATAACTTTATTTTCTTACCATTAAACTCAGTAGACTTTCCTGATCTAGGAGCATTTTGATATCAAAGTTACCAGCACGGAAATTCTTGGATTAATTTTGGCACTGGTGTTGTTCAGACTATAAACAGAACTTTTACTTTTACGGAAGTGAGGAAGCAAAATAGTGGGTAAGGTTATATGGTTGTCAATAAGAGGACTCCTACAATAATATGCGCTTGGTGGCCAGAAAACTTAACATCAAACTTTGATTTACCCAGAGATGCACAAAAGAGGAAGTGAGCCTAATTTAGATATACTCTTAGAAAACTAGCGTGAAAAATACCAATGATGGCTTTAGAGTGAAACCCTTAAGGTTACAGGCGGAAAGGACTACCCAAAGGATCCTGGTCACGCAACCTTCACGAGGAGTTATCCAGCAACAATCGCACCTGGACGCAAACTAAATAAACAAGCAGCGTTAGAAGAAAGTAGAAATCATTGACTTTGACACTATGAGCTTCATATTCGGCGCTTAAGAAAACAATATTAATAATAAAAGGGTCCACTTTGGCCTTTGAAATTCCAGGAATGATTGATTCAAAAAATATTTATAAAATTCGTGCAATTTAGAATAATAATATGAGTCTCAAATCAAAGAAAATTCTCTGGAATAGAAAAAAAAAAAAATTTCGGTGACTAAGGGGTGACTAAGTATACAAAATGTTCTTTTAAAACGTTAACCTTGAAAATTTTCCATAGTTATTAAAAAAAAACATAGTATTTTAAAGACTGGCGTGTACACTACTACATTCTCGAATTTTGCCCCTCTAACTTTGTTAATTTAAGATAAACCAAATTTTAATGCTTGTGGTTTCCAGAATTTTTTTATTGAGCGACAGAACTAATGCTTTTTACCACCAGGTACAAGATACCAACTTTTACCCTATAAATATCAACGGACAAACTCATTCACTTTTAGGCAGTGCAAAGTAGTTTGGGGTAATTCTGGGCTTCAAACTTAGCTGGAAGTTAAACGTCGCAGAACGGGTAAGGAAAGCAGAAATTGCTTTATATGGTCTTCACCTAAGCATACATGCGATTATACGACCCATTTTATCGTATAGTTCGGTAGTTTGGTGGAGAGATTACAATACCAAATTACTCAGCAGAATACAAAGGTCAGCCTGTGCAATAACGGTCGGTACAATCAGTTCATGTCTAGGGAGGCTCTCAATGCACTGACACACGTTATTCCAATAGACCTACCCATTAGGAAGATGCCAACCATGAGTGCATTTAGGTTAAATGAAGCGGGTCGCTGGAAAAAAAAGCTTATGGTCACGAAAGTCTAATATTGCGACAAACTCAGTTAACCTCGGAGAGGACTGATTACATCGTCCCAGCGGTAACTTTTAAAAGGAATTTTTCCACTCTCTTTCCATCTAAGGAGGAGTGGAATAGGGGATTCTTACTAAATAACTTCGACACTACAGTCTATACAGATGGCAGTAAAATGGATGGTGGCGTTGGAGCTTGTATATATTCTCATAGACTTGGAATTGAAAAATCTGTGCGTCTCCCTAATACCAGCAGTGTCTTTCAGGCGGAAGTACTGGCAATTGGGGAAGCTTGTAGGCTACAAATCGCAGATTTCTCTTTTAAGAGCAATATCGCTTTCTTTCGGACAGCATAGATGCAATCCAGGCACTGAATTCGGCTACAACAACCTCTAAAGTGGTGAAACAAAGTAGGAATAGCCTTACCATCTTGAGTGAAAACCATAAAGTTACCTTAATCTGGGTCCCGGGACACCGAAACATTGAAGGTAACGAAAAAGCAAATGAACTGGCAAGAGGCGGATCTGCCATGAATAACGCTGTTACAGAATCGGTATTTAAACCATTAGGTGCAGTTAAGAGTACAATTTCCCTAAAATATCTTCGTATCGCGGATTGTAGATGGAGAGACCAGACGAAATGTAAATTAGCAGAACGTTATGGCCCACCTACAACCGAAAACAATCGTCAATATTGTTAAACATGAAACGCCTGGAGACTAACGGCAGTCATAACTGGCTTTTGGTCTGTCGGAGAACAAGCAGCCAAAATGGGCATCCCTCACAACACATACTGTCATAGTTGAAAAACAACCGTAGAAAAAGGAAACAATCTTCCATTTCCTCTGTGAATGCCCTGCCCTATGGAAGGACAGAAGGCAAACCGCTGTTCGAGAGTCTCGAATAACTGCCTGGCAAACACGTCAACAGCCTAATAAGGTTCCTAAATCGCACAGACTGGATATAGTTTTGCTGTAAATAACTGTTAAACAAGTTGGTAATGAGAATATGGCAACAAAATAGTGCGGAAGAGCTAGTTGGATTCTTTATGAATCACCACTCTAACCAACCAACCAACCATGATGGGCGGGTACACGCTTATGCCCTCGCAGCAACGAAAGCGGGCAATTTCGCACATGAAGGAATCAGTATATAGGATTTTCTGTTTGAGAGGCGGATTACTGTAGTACCAAAAATGCAGGATGCCCGCGGGCAAGTAAATCCTCATGTTCAGATTCCTGCCAATCCATGGTTAGGTTAGGTTAGTATGGTGGCCCAGGGAGTGAGCACACTTGGACGAAGAAGGATTCGTCCTTTGTGATAGCATTGTCAAGGAAGTGAGGAGAGGGGAAGGACCGATGAGGTGCAGGGAGAGGGCGGGGAGAGGTGGTGATGGGAAGGTTAGGAGCGTGCGGATTATGAACGATGACTATGTTTGCGTCAACCGCTTAATGCTGCTGATGAAACTCATCAGATTTTTAATGTCAGCGCCAGCTATATCAGCAGGCGTGGCAAAAAAGTAAGAGCCAAGATGCCTGAATCTTAGCCCCGCCAGGGCAGGGGAGCTAAGGAGAAGGTGCTGAGATGATTCCACCTCATCCTCCATACATCCAGCACAGAAAGGACTCGAGGTGATTCCAAGTCTCACAGCATGCATTCCTCGCGCATTGTGTCCTGTGAGAGAACCCACTAGATTGGAGAGCTGATATTTTGTCAGCCTCAGAAGCTCACCCGAGCGCATTCGGTCCACACGTGGCCAGAAGGATTTCGCGACTTTGCACGTTTGTGCATTTGCCCAGCGCTCGCTGAGTTTGCGCGATGCCCATCTTTCCAGGAGCATACCGCAGGTAGTCAGGGGGATTCCAATTTTCTCCCTCTGCGGGGAAATCACCTCACATGTCCCTTGTCTGGCCAGCTCATCCGTCTCACAGTTTCCCGCAATGTCGCTGTGACCAGGAACCCAGATGAGGCTGATGTCAAAGAATTCGGACGCAGTCGAAAGTGAGGTCAAGCATTCCTTGACCAATTCCGAATGCACCGTCATAGACCCGAGGGCCCTTATTGCCGCTTGGCTATCGGAGTAAATATTTACCTTCTTGACTGTTAGTACACATTTGAGCAGCCAATCAGCTGCCTCCTTGATTGCGGCTACCTCTGCCTGGAACACACTGCAGTGGTCCGGTAACCTGAACTTTAGTCTGATGGGGAGCCTTTCGCAAAAGACTCCTCCGCCAACATTTCCTTCCAACTTCGATCCATCCGTGAACAAGTTCACCAGGCCCTGCCCCCAAGTGTAGCCCCCCGTCCACTCTTCCCTTGACGGGATGTGAGTGAAGAATGTTCCGGTTGGACTAAACGAGGGTATACACTGGTCTGTTGACAGAGGGATGAACTCAAAGTTTCTAAGGATGCTTGAGTGCCCATAAGGGAGGTTGAGCTTATAGCTCCAGCCCCTCAGTCTGATTGCGGTACGTGTAGCGGCAGTTCTGCCTGCGATATCTACGGGTACCACATTTAACATTGCGTTGAGCGCCAGAATAGGAGTCGTTCGAAGCGCCCCACTGATTCCAATGAGTGCCGACCTCTGAAATCTTTCCAGCTTCTTCACCAATGTCGTCCTCTCTAGTGAGTTCCACCAGACTATGACTCCATATAACAAGATAGGCTTTACAATAGTATTATACAGCCAGAAAACAACTCGAGGCGAGAGGCCCTATCTTTTGCCAATTGCGCCCTTGCACCCATACAAGGCGATTGTTGCCTTCCTCACCCTTTCCTCAATATTGGGCTTCCATGTAAGCTTGCTGTCAAGAATAATACCAAGGTACTTCACCTTGTCAGAAAGCATCAGAGGAGCGCCCCCTAGTGAGGGAAGTTGAGCTCTGGGTATTTTATATTTCCTCGTAAATAGGACGAGCTCCGTCTTAAGAGGATTCACCGACAGGCCACAATCCGTTGCCCATCTAACAACTGCATTCAGATATCCCTGCATCAAGTTGTACAGAATATCCTAAAATTTTCCTCTAACAATTAGTGCCACGTCATCCGCGTAGGCAATTACCCTGCAGCCCCCCTTCACCAGCTCCTCCAACAGATCATTAAGAACAACAACCCAGAGGAATGGTGAGAGAACCCCACCTTGCGGAGTGCCTCTACTCACCTGCCGGTGGATGGAGATACCGCCCCACTCTGCCGTGACAGTTCTGTCGCTAAGCATTTTGTGCATAAATCTTATAAGGTCGGTTTCGACCCCTAGTTTACCTAGAGACCTGGTAAGTGCCTCCGAGAGGACGTTGTTAAAAGCCCCCCCAATGTCGAGGAAGGCGCCTACCGCAAACTCCTTCTGAAGAAGAGACTCTTCGATTTCTTCCACGATTGTATGTAGGGCAGATTCCACCGATCTACCGTTGCAATAAACATGTTGAGTATGCGACAGTCGACCCCGAGGAATTTCGCTTCTTATGTGCAGGTCAATCAGTCTTTCAAGGGTTTTCAGTAAGAAAGATGAGAGACTAATTGGTCTGAAGTCCTTAGTCCATGGTTGCTCAGCAGTTTCGTTTGCTATCTTGCATTTTTATTGCCTCAATATTATATATTATATTATATGTACATATATTATATACATACATACATACATAATTATACTCCTACAATGCCGTTTCAGTTATGATGAGAACCGCTGTCGCATCCAAAAGACACTATTCTGCATTCATCGCAGCGTGGCTAGCATTCTCGATTTATGGAGCGTCAAATATAAAGAGAAATTTTTTGTTGATGTTAGAGAACTGGCACAAGCCAAGGGACCCTACGAATTATATCATTTTACGGTAAGTAAATCGCTAAAGATTTCTGTAGTTAAAATAAGATTAAAGCTTGTCTTCTTTCGTCGTTAGTATTTGTGTGGACGTCAAATCGATACCGCCAAGGAATTGCTTGAGAAAGAATGGTATGGGGAGATACATCAGATCTTATTGCGCGCCAGTAGGCGTGGTCTGCTGCCCGATGTGAGGCGAATGAAGTTGTTGCAACGCTTTTACAATTGCGTTGCTGCCTTAATGACACAGCAGCTGGAGGATATATGTATACGCAGCTTGACGACGTATGCCGACTTCATCTGTGATTTTGGGGTAAGTGATTGATAAGATTTATGATTGTTAATACTACAAATATACTCGGGGACTCGGAATTTAATAGCTTATAAAATAAAAGTACGGATTTTCGGTTATTATTGGATTTAAAAAAAGAGATCCGAAAAATCAATAGTACGCATGATTTCAGTATAGGAGGTTCTCAGGATCAAGGGAAAACTGATAACTTTCTTCTACATCAAAATTTTTCCCGGATTTTTTTAAATTCGAAAAAATAACTAAACATGAAATTGGGTCCCTGCTGTATACACATATGTAGATACATTAGGGTGCACCTTTCACCATACCAAAAAAAAAAAAATTAAATTAGGTACGGAATTATAAAATTTGTTACATTTTAAGACTTTATTTAAGGCAAAAAATGTTAGAAAAATATTAAGATTTATACCATTCCAAAAATCTCAATAATTTGACTCCATTGACAAAATGAAACATTTTAAACATTTTAATGTAGACCTTTTAAGTGTAAATTTTCCTATCATCTGAGGGGATTTTTGAAAAAAAAATATTTTTAAAAACTAATTGTCTAAAAAAACTCCATTTCGTGAGGAATTTTCAAAATGGACTCATCTCACGTAAATATTACTATTCCTTATCATCATCATCAACTCCTGTCCGAAATGGAACGTAGGGATTCGGAACATAGGGCCTCGTATCCCGTGAGAGTTCGTAAGTCCTCTCTATCTGGGTTTGGGAGCCTACTGCTCTTCTAGTATAGTAGGAAGGATAAATTGTTTTGCTTGCGCTGTACATTTTTTGGAATTTTCATTGAGTGTTGTATGAATTTCTGCCTTCCCTGGCGTAAACTGTCTATTACGTGGGCCTAGGTAAGCCAGCAAAAGGGTCCATGGAATCTCGATTTAGCGCCTAATTTCGCTAAGCAGACCGCCTGTTCGTTGGCCTCATGATCTTCATGTCCTGGTACCAGCCAAGCAAGACGGTGTTTCTAGCGCCCAGGGTATTGAGGACAGTGAAACATTGCTCAAAGAGCTTAGATGTGAGACATAAAACTGCCTTGTTGTCTGACAAAATACAGATGGCTTTTTGAAGTAGTACCTCTCTGGAAATACTCTCTGGCATAAACTTCTACGCCATTGAATGAAAGAGATCAGCATAAACGGGGCTGCTATTGATTTAATCAGCGAAGTTAGATATCTTGGTCTTATCCTGGATGACAAGCTTAACTGGAAGAGGCATGCTGACGTCACCTTGTCCAAGGCAACAAAAGAACCTCCTGATCTGCAAACGTCTAGCAATGGTGACATATGGAACGGTCGCTTGAGCATCGAGAGTCACTCTCTCAACGGTGCGGGCAGCGCTAACTAAGCTTCAGCGCTTAGCATGCGTGTGATTCACGGGAGCGATGCGGACCTGCCGTACAGCTGCGATGGAGGTGATGCTTCAGCTGACACCGCTCCATATAGTTATTCAACAATCAGCCAAGCGTACCCTGCTGAATATTACCAAGGAAGGCTTCGGGAGACGAAAAGTGATGTCATCTAAAAACATGGAAGTGCTGAAGCTACAGCTCTCACTTAACCAGCTACACAGAGATGATATCACTAAGGTGATCGAATTCGAAAAGAAGTTCTGAACTGAACTGAACAATGAGTTCAACTGGAGTAGACCTGGATTTGAAAAGAAAGTCCAGGAGTGTACCCTGCACTGGTACACATATGGCTCAAGAACCCCAGAAGGCATAGGCGCTGGAATTTACGCCCCCAAAACCAAACGCTATGTGCCTATGGGCAGTTTTCTAAGCATCTTCCAAACGGAGATGTATTTGCCATTTGTCTATGTACAGAGATAAACTTGCCATTCTGGGTGACAGTCAGGCGGCACTCATGGCCCTATCGTCCTTTGAGATCAAATTCTCATTGGTACATGAGTGTATCGAGAAATTTAATCTATCAAGAATGCACAATTGCATCCGGCTAATTTGGGTTCCAGCACACAGAGCTATAACTGGGAACGAAATAGCGGACTCATTGCTTAGAGAGGCTGCGGCCTCGCCTCTGATAGGACCTGAGCCTTTCCTTGCTATAGGACAACACACCATCAAGGAGAAGCTCAGAAGTGAATAATTAGGGCTAAGGGAGGTTTACTGGCACCAAACTATTAGGCTACGCCAGGCGAAATCCTTACTGGGAGGATACAATCAAAAGAAGTTTAAAAAACTCATAACCCTCCCCAGGGGTAAACTGAGAATGCTCACGGGCATTCTCACAGGCCACTGCAAACTGCCAAGGCATCTCATCTCAGCAGATTCCAATGCACTGGCTATTGCAGGGCTATTGCGCGGAGAAGGTTGAGACATCTTGGCCAATTGCAGTCAGAGGATGGGCACATACGCTCAATCCAAACCAGCTCTATCCTGATTTTATTAAGGGTACTGGGTCAAGATGAGGTACTGTGATGAGTAGAGGGCACAAAAGAACATGAGATCGAAGTGCAAACCTCGTATAGAATCTAATCTAATATATGACATGTATCTCGACTTGAAAGACTGTTGGATAGGCACCCATTGGTATCAAGTTATTATAATTCGGCCTAAATATTAATTAATAAAAGTAACTAAGCCTTTTGTGAAAAATGAATAGTATTGGACAGATTTACGTAAAATCCATCCCTTAGTTGTCAGCACAAAAGAGAGAGCTTTCATTGACCTTAGCCCTTTTGGACTTCTTTTTAAAGTACTGGCGGGCAAAAAAGTAGTATGAATTGTTATAGCTGTGTGGTGCACAATACTCATGGGGCAGCCTGCAAAACTCCGCTTCGAGCCGTATTATCGATACAACAGACAACAGCAGAGCTGATGGCACTTAAAGAATTTGTGATCAATGCAGAGGAGACATTGAAATTTTTGAGTTGAGTAAACCCAAGGGAGGGTTCGTAGAATTCTCCTGTAAAGCTATTCATCCGGTAGTCGTAAAAGTATTTTGTACAATACATATCTTATATAACAAATTTCTAAAATGTATAATATCATGTTTTCATTATACTACAGAAAAGCAATCCAGGATTCAAGATTAGTGTCATCCTCGAAGACGAAGACAGTATTACATTCAATCCGAACTTTTCCAAAATACAAAATGAACTTTTGCGCGTTATTGAAGCCATCCTTATGTCCATCGATCACATGCCTCGCATCGAGAATAAACTTTATACGGAACTAAAAATCTCCAATCAATACTATTTGAAACCTGCAATACCTGAATCGATCATTGCCGACGCCCGAAATCGGATATGCATTATGTTGGAGGAGCAACGCATTGGACCCGAATTGCGTCTGCAAGATTTCGATCTATATATAGACCTCATGAATGGCATGGATGCGGAACTCATTTCCAAATTTATCGCATCAGAACCGACGTTTGAACAATATTGTGACATGGTATTGCAATACCGCCGTAAAGAGCACCAAATAATACGAGATATTTGGGGAGATTTGCGTATGGGGCTTTACGAGTTTAATCGGGGGAAATTCATAAATAATTTAGAGCAGTTCGCCCGATATATGCAACAGGATCTGCTGGAGAAAATGGTTGCTGATCAGCAGTCGCAAATCTCTAAATTGGGCAAGGAGTATGAGAGTATTGCCAAGAAGGCGATAACAGTACCTCAGACAACGGCAGAGCTGATGGCACTCAAAGAATTTGTGATCAATGCAGAGGAGACATTGATACCTGAAATGGAGCAGCGCCTAAAAGTGGTAAGTATATAGTAATGTTGGTCGCATAAAAATATTTTAGTTTATTTTTAAATATTTCACTATCACCAAACTTGCAGAATATGAATCATATTTTGTGGCTGATGGACAATATAATTTATTCACCATTGGATATAAAAAACAATAGCAATACCTTCCAATGGTACCTGAAAATGCCTTCCGTATTTGAAGAGCATCGGCTGATTGTTGCCGACAAAACTATCGAGTATCAGGAGCGGCTTAAGAAGCGCATCGAGGCCTTCCGACGTGAGTTACAAAATTACTATGAACAGGTGCAGGACTATGAGAATTGGGGTGATATCAAGCACTTGGCACGTTACAAGGTAGCAAAAGTTCTCTAAAGTTGCCGATCCAATTGTGTTTTAGGAAAAAAGTAATATTCATAACTTTTCAGCGAAGGGCAACTGTATTGGATAACCGCTTGGTCGCGGCAATGGACACAATTGATCGCATTAATGAGGAGGAAACTGCTTATGGTTGGGAACTCACCCAGTATCCCATACGTAAAAAGACACACGATCAGCTTAAGCCATTCAAAACCTTGTTCGACACTGGTCAAGAGTTTATGGAAAAACAGGACGCGTGGATGCACTCACAAGTTGGCACATACGATCCGGATGAAATTGAATCTGATTTGGCGAATTTTTATCGCATCATACAGAAGTTGGAAAAGCAGATGAGCGAGCGACCAGCGACAGCACAATTGACCAAAGATGTAAGACAGATAACAAATATATGATAAAGGGGGGGGAAAGCCAAAAAAAAAAAGGAGACCAACGAACTAATTCGAAGGGATATTTAATAGGGGCTGAGTTAAGCACAGGCATATTAGAAGATATCATAGTTATTTATGTGCTCGGCAAAGCAAGTCATGACTTAACTACGTAGGATGACAAATATAAGAACTTGTTTTACTTAGGTTCTTTGATCGCATGGAAGTAATAAAATATTTGAATAATTAGATGGACGGACCTCTGACTAAACTTTTCTTGTGATGTAAAATCAGGATCTGCAGATACAGCCAAATTGTTTTACACGCCGGACTATTTACGGGGCGGAATCCATGAGTGCAAGATATGGTGAACACTGGCATCCATTGTATGTATATCTTGCTTAGGTGATGAGAATTTACACTAATAGTGCTCTGACGCTATTAGGCTTTCGGTAGACTTAAATAGTAGATTTTTTGGTCGCATGTATTGAGAATAGACGTGCTACATTTTTTCACCCTCGGCAGACTGGAAAGCTTGCAGATGAGTAATGAATTGGCATGCTACCTACTTTTTCCTAAACATTTAAGTCCTCTACCTAGACCTTAGGGGCCTTGCCTGGCTAACATCCAGCCGCCTACAATTCCATTTTTCCCAAGCTTTTCTTGTCCAGATAGAAAATGAATAGCTGGAGAGCATCGAGTGGCTGCAGATTAGATGCGTTTTTGGTGTTCTCAGATGTACAGATCAGATTGGACAGCTTATGATACCGACGACTGGTATGGTTTATACATCTGAATACATCTAACCACCATACATGACAAACCCATTCGGTTTGTTTACCTAGCGTAGGATAAGATACCGACCACTCCATTTGCATGGATTAGAAATGAGGCTCTTTGAAAATATGTATGTAGATGAATAACGGAACAGTCTCCTAATAGGTTCAAGTTCCAGTTGGAATGAAACTTTGACATCATTTAATTTTTTTTTGGCGTTTAATAAACTACTATAGAAATATTTGGTATACGGACGCACTATAATAAAATTTCTGTATGTACTTTTTTGTTGGCTCATCAACTAACTAACTTATTCGCATCCCCCTTTAGGTTAGAGAACAAATTGAGGAGCTGCGTCAACATATGCCCATAATCAGCACCCTTGGAAATCCTGGCATGAAAACTCGCCATTGGGAGCAAGTCTCTGAGATTATTGGTTTCCCCATTAAAGTATCGCCGGAACTAACGTTGGAGAAGATTATTGAGTACGGTCTAGAAGAATATGTGCCCAAATTCGAAGCGATCTCAGAAAGTGCAACTAAAGAGAACAATTTGGAGCGCGCAATGTCCAAAATGGTGGCCGAATGGGAAGATATTGCGTTCACTGTATCACCCTATAGGTTCGTAAAGATTGCAAGAGGAACAAAAAAAGTTACGACTCAAAATTATATTATTAATATTTCCAATACAGAGATTCTGGCACATTCAAGCTTTCTGCGGTGGACGACATACAGATTTTATTGGACGATCAGATCATCAAGACACAGACTATGAAAAGTTCTCCGTATATCAAACCTTTTGAGGAGGATATACTGTGAGTATAAAATGTGTGAATGATGTGTGAAAAAAAGAGAGTTGAGACAAAAAAAAACCACAAAACAAAAATTAAAACTTCATTTTCAGAAAGTGGGAAGCTAAGTTGATGTTGTTACAAGATATTTTAGATGAGTGGCTGCGTGTACAGGCGACATGGATGTATTTGGAACCGATCTTTTCTAGTCCGGATATTCAGCAACAAATGCCCGAGGAGGGGCGCCGATTTGCGGCTGTGGATAAGGTGTGTTGATATGTTTTGAGCAGACATTTTTTTAGAAACACTTTACGGCCTTAGTTTTGCAACACTCTTCGCTATTAACCCGTTTTATTTCTAGATTTGGAAAGAGCTCATGAAGCAAGTGAATGCGGACCCCCGCGTAATGGTTGTCGTGGAGATTGACAAAATGAATGAGAAGCTTAAGAAAGCTTATGCGCTCTTGGAGATCATACAGAAGGGACTTAATGCTGTATGTTTAAACCTCCAAAAGTATCACAATTATTCTTCTGTAAATATTTTTTGTCTCTAATTTTAGTACTTGGAAAAGAAACGTCTCTACTTCCCGCGCTTCTTCTTCCTCTCTAACGATGAACTACTTGAGATACTCTCGGAGACAAAGGATCCTACACGCGTACAACCACATTTGAAGAAGTGCTTTGAAGGTATTGCCACACTAAACTTCACAGAAGAGTTGGAGGTGACCGCAATGCGTTCATCGGAGCGTGAAGAAGTAGTGCTGGTCGATATAATTTCCACGGCCAAAGCACGTGGTCAGGTTGAGAAGTGGCTGCTGGAATTGGAGATTGCCATGAAGAAAAGTATACATTTGAAGATAAG
The DNA here is from genome assembly GCF_027943255.1 of Anastrepha obliqua. Taxonomy (NCBI): domain Eukaryota; kingdom Metazoa; phylum Arthropoda; class Insecta; order Diptera; family Tephritidae; genus Anastrepha; species Anastrepha obliqua. The sequence continues at coordinate 101,986,836 of NC_072896.1, read as the reverse complement.
CGAGTCATTCTACAGCTATCGAAAGATGGTGCGGGAAACATGGGTGCTCTCCTGGCCCGGCCAATGTGTGCAATCAATCTCACTCACCTACTGGACACTGGAGATTACCGAATGCTTTTTCTCCGATTCGCCTGTACAGAATTTGCGCAAATATTTAACGCTTTGTAAATCACAGGTGCGTCCATGTAAATAAATGTCTTTCTAATTTACAGTGTCTTCTGCAAATAAATCGCTTTCAGATCGCTAAAATCGTCGACTTGGTGCGTGGCCATTTAAATGCCCAGAATCGTATTACTTTAGGCGCATTGGTGGTGTTGGATGTGCATGCGCGTGATGTGCTGGCTGAGATCGTTGAGAAGGAAGTGTCAGATGCAAATGACTTCCAGTGGTTGTCCCAGGTAGGCCAAATTCTCACTGCATATTTGGAATTAATATAGAAAATACTGTAACTTTGTTTGTACACAGCTGCGGTATTATTGGGAAGAAAATAACCTGGATACGCGCATGATTAACAGTTCTCTCAAATATGGCTATGAATACTTGGGTAATACGACACGCCTGGTGGTCACACCACTCACAGATCGTTGCTATCGCACACTGTTCAGTGCGCTGAACTTGCATTTGGGTGGTGCTCCAGAGGGTCCCGCTGGTACTGGTAAAACAGAGACCACCAAAGATTTAGCCAAAGCTGTTGCTAAGCAATGTGTGGTCTTCAATTGTTCCGATGGATTGGATTACCTTGCTTTGGGCAAGTTCTTCAAGGGTTTGGCTTCGTGTGGCGCCTGGTCGTGCTTTGATGAATTCAATCGTATTGACTTGGAAGTGTTGTCGGTGGTGGCCCAACAGATTTTGACCATACAACGTGGCATCAATTCTGGCAGCCCAACGCTCGTGTTTGAGGGTACTACGCTAACATTAGATCCAACATGTGCGGTATTTATTACTATGAATCCCGGTTATGCAGGACGTTCTGAACTGCCGGATAATTTGAAGGTATGTAGCTACAGCTAGTGGACGTTTAGTAGACATATCCAAATCTCTTGATTAGATGAAATTTGTTTTTGCTTGGTTTTATACTTCAATCAAACAATGGCTTTTTGGGCCTGTCAAAATCATAAATATCGATAGGCGTAATTGCTTTCCTATATATCTACAATGAGAGCACCAGACGTCTTCACGATTGAACCAAATATATCAAGCAGAGGGAATCTAAAGACAATGCCGTATTGTGGCCCAAGTTGTGGCTATTGTAAATCCAGTGGTAAAACCATAACTCGTCGTTGATCAGCTCATATAATGTCTTTGAAATACCAGGAAACGAACTTCTTCGAGACGTAGGATTAGAAGAAGAGGAGTGTTAGCCTCATATGATAGACATGTGTGCGCTTAACCTGCTACAGTATTCGAAACGGCCACATACGCAGCTTAGGCGCGACAGCGGAACCTGCGATAGCTAGTGTTTGAACCCTGATAGCGACATTCACGAGATGAGAGGTAAAGTTGGCAATAGACTCTCGTCAAGTGTGGTCCCAAGGTTTGTCTGTTTTCTATATCTGCCCAGTGCGTGACATTTATTTTTTAAAGATAATCCCCTTTCAAATGTTGGCCGCAACTGTGCCATAATTCGGTCATCGGTAAACACCAATTTTGAATCACTCACTGGAGGGCTTCGGCCGGTATCTCGTGAATAACTTTAGGCTTCCAATGCCGAATCGAAGACGGTTTATCCACAAAGCATTTAAAATTTAAATAAAAATGCAAGGGTGTAATATCATACGATCTTGATGGCCAACCTACTGGCCCGAGAGATAAAATGCTCAGCGAAACGATGACGCAGTAAATCCATTGCTTTACGGGCTGTGTGGCAAAAAACGCCGTACGCCGTTTGTTTGAAACCAAATATTGTGGAGATTACGGGCTACGATTTCCAGCATTAATTTTAAATTACATTCACTGTTATAATGGCGCCCGCCTCGTCTTTGAAGAAATATAGGCCGATGATTCGTCCAGCCCATAGGGCACATAATGGATGTAATGGCTGGTTTTAAATGCCTTTGGGTTGCTCTTCAGCCCAAGTACAGAAATTTTGTTTATTAACGTAGCCATTAAGCCAAAAATGGGCCTCATCACTGAACGCCATAAGTTGACCTGAGCGCGGGATTAACACTTTTCACAGAGCGTCGACTTTCGTAATGCAATGGTACGATTTGTAAACCTTGTTTAGGTGTTAGTTTTTTCATGATGAAATGTCAATTAATTTTGAAAAAAATTATGTAAAGGGTTTTTCAATCGGCGCGGGTCAATTTTGGCGCCCTGTGGCAGCCATTTTGTTTTGGTGACATCTGTCAAATCTTTTGTTTATTATTCAGTTGTTTATGCCAAATCATCATGGCAAGTAACACGATTGAACAGCACGTTCAAATGATAAAACTTTATTATCAAAATGAGTGTTCATTAACGCAAACGTTGCGCGCATTGCGCCCATTTTTCAGTAGACGTGGTGGCCCTTCAAAGTCGACTCTTCAATGTTTGGTGGCCAAATTTGAGACGACCGGGTCAGTAAACAATCAGCCAACACCCGTACGTTCAAGGAACGCAAGATCAGCCGAGAACATTGCCGCGGACCGTGAAAGTGTACAGCAGCAGACGCGCATTTTTGGATAAATGGCAGAGTTAACAATCAAAATTGTCGTATATGGGACGACACCAATCCACACTAGGTTCACCAGGTGATAATGCATCCTCAAAAAGTTACCGTTTTGTGTGGCGGCGTCATTGGTCTGTACTTTTTTGAAAACGACGTTGGTGAGGCGGTCACCGTCAACAGCGAGCGATACACAAGGATGATAACCAATTTCTTACGGCCCATATTGAACCATATGGACCTAGACGACATGTGGTTCCAGAAGGCGGCGCTACGTGCCACACAGCAAACGCCTACCCGCCCTTATTGAAAAATCCTTTATTTAGTTTAACAGTAGTCGCGCGTAATCTGACAAAAAACCATATTGGAAAAAGTACCTCAAATCTGATCATCCTTTATAACATAAGTACGTAGTCGAAATCCAAAACTCTAACTCAGTTCCGTAAATTATTTAACGAGGTCGTTAAGCACTATTAGGATATTTTTACTGAAAATATTCATAGAATGCGCCTGGTAGCTTACTAAACCTCCTTATCGCGGTAAGATAAGAATCTCTCGAGCAGGCCGGCATAGCGGTCATGAAACACCAAACCTCTATAAATTTATTCTTCTTCTTTGAGCGTTTACAGTGGCAAATCTTCGTGTACATAAGAAAACTGTCCTAAACAAGTACTCGTTGATATTAAAAAATAGGTAACCTTTTAGGGATGTTGGTTCGATTTTTTTAGTACGAAGCCAATGTTCTTCATATCCATCCATTTAAGTTAGGAAATAATATTTATATGTATAACTTGTGCTTGCCTGACTCTGTCCGGTCTTAGCGAAAAATTAATTTGAGTGGACTTTGTTCCATTCCTCATAGTATAACTTAATGCTAGCTGACTCCCTTGACAAAGTAAGATTGGTGATATTTGTGACATTACTATGAATCCCATTCCAGGACTCACTCAATTAAATATACACACAAAATTCTCCCTTCAATTATATCTTCTACACACCTCAATAAAATCACTTTACTTTGCCTTTAGGCACTCTTCCGTTCCGTTGCCATGATGGTGCCCGATTATGCGCTTATCTCTGAGATTGAATTGTACTCCTATGGCTTCCTTACCGCCAAACCATTAAGCGTCAAAATCGTCGCCACATATCGCTTGTGTTCGGAGCAGTTGAGCACACAATGCCATTACGATTACGGCATGCGTGCTGTGAAATCTGTGCTGAAGGCAGCGGGTGCTCTGAAACTACGCTATCGTGACGAAAATGAAGACATACTAGTGTTGCGCTCCATTAAAGACGTTAATTTGCCGAAATTTCTCAATCAAGATGTCCCACTGTTTCAAGGCATCACATCTGATCTGTTTCCCGGCACAGTTTTGCCCGAGGCGGACTATGCGATATTTAACGAATGCACTCAAGCTGCGTGTGATAAGAATAATAAGCAGTGCACGGACTTCTTTTTGGAGAAAGTTCAACAGGTAAGTTGCCATTTAACTTATAAACCATATTCAAGTTATGGCTTGTTTTACGTGTGTGTATGGTGTGTAGCTGTATGAGATGATTTGCGTTCGTCATGGACTGATGATCGTCGGTTTGCCTTTTGGTGGCAAAACCACAACCTATCGCATATTGGCCGAGGCTTTGGAAGGCATGGAGAAGAAAGTTAGTACTAATGAGCTGCTTTCTTTTTCTTCTCACCTGGTATCATACTTTTTTGCTATACTTTCTTATACTATTATAGGATGGTAGCGAGAACCGCGCCATTTACTCCGTGATGAATCCCAAAGCAATCACAATGGGTCAACTTTATGGACAGTTCGATGCCGTGTCACATGAATGGAGCGACGGCGTACTTGCTGTAAATTATCGTCAATTTGCCATTTCTGATACACCCGATCGCAAGTGGTTGATCTTTGATGGGCCCGTCGATGCTATCTGGATTGAGAACATGAATACCGTGCTGGACGACAACAAAAAGCTTTGTCTTATGTCTGGTGAAATTATACAGCTTTCGCCAACTACAAATTTGATTTTCGAACCAATGGACTTGGAGGTCGCTTCGCCAGCCACAGTATCGCGTTGCGGCATGATATACATGGAACCCAGCTCTCTGGGTTGGGAACCGCTCGTCACCTCGTGGAAGAACAGTTTGCCGCCCTCCTTCCATGTCGTCAGCAAACAATTAATCACTGCGCTTGTAATGCGCTTTTGCCCACTACTGCTGTATATTGTGCGCAAGGGTGGTTTGTATGAAATCGCACCGACCTCTGATACGAATCTCATTGTTTCGATGATGAATCTTTTCGAGTGCTTCATCGATGATTTCAAGGATGATAAGTACGTAACAAATCTGTCTGATTTGGATTTCCGCGCTCAGATTGAAGGCGTCTTTATATTTTCGTGTATTTGGGCGCTTGGCGGCGCTTTGGATTCACGTAGCCGTGAGAAGTTCAATATAGTTTTTCGTGCGCTGATGGAGAAGAATTTTCCGGAAAATTTGTATCAGGATTTCGGTGTACCAGAAGAACTACGCGTACCGGTTCTCACCAAACCATTTATTTTTCCTATTCCGAAGGCAGGATCTGTATTCGATTATCGTTTCATTAAGGAAGGTAAAGGCAAGTGGAAGGCATGGCAGGACGATGTCACTAGCGCGCCACCAATACCACGAGATATACCTGTGAATCAAATACTTATTGTTACCAATGAAAGTGTGCGCGTTACGGCAGTTTTAGATCTGTTAGTGCGCCATGGCAAACCAATAATGTTGGTGGGTCCTACTGGTACCGGTAAAAGTTGCTATGCCTTGGACTATATGCTGAAGCGTATGGACGTCAATACATATAAGCCGTTGTTGATTAGCTTCTCGGCGCAAACGTCAGCGAATCAGACGCAAGATATTATTATGTCAAAACTGGATAAACGGCGCAAAGGTGTCTTTGGACCGCCATTGAATAAGAAGTTCCTCATATTTGTGGACGATGTGTCGATGCCATTGAAAGAAAACTATGGCGCACAACCTCCAATAGAGTTATTGCGCATGATGTTGGATCATTGGATGTGGTATGATCGCAAAAACATAGTGCCGATGAAGCTGATTGATATACAAATGATAACAGCGATGGGTCCACCGTCCACTGGCAATACGGTTACGCAACGTTTTCAGCGACACTTTAATGTGATTGCCATTGATGAGTTCAACAATGAGATTTTGAATACAATCTTCAGCAAGATAGTGCTCTGGCATCTGGATACACGGTAAGCGGCGTTAACTTTTATGCGCGCCCAACTAAACTTTTCTACTTTGCAGTGGTTTCTCGAAAGAATTTGATCCCTGCATCGATGAGATTGTCACTGCCACCCTGAACATCTACAATGAGGCGAAAATGAATTTACTACCCACGCCAGCTAAGTCGCATTATCTCTTCAACTTGCGAGACTTCTCGCGTGTTATACAGGGAGTTTTGTTGTCGGTGCCCGAAGCCACCGAGGATTTGGATTCCATGCGCCGTCTATGGGTACACGAAGTGATGCGTGTTTATGGCGATCGTTTGGTAGAGGATAGTGATCGTAGTTGGCTATTCGGTGCGATTTGCGATAAAATCAATCAGCATATGAACGGTTCACCTGAAAGTCTATTCGCGCGGCTCGTACCAAAGGGGAAAAAATTAACCGAGTCTGATCTGCGACGCTTAATCTACTGCGATTTTGCCAATCCGAAGGCAGACAATAAAAATTATATTGAGGTTTTGGATCTTGAAAATTTGCGCAATGTAGTGGAAGCGTACTTGGTTGAATATAATAATATGTCGAAAAAACCAATGAACCTAGTACTCTTCCGCTTTGCCATCGAACATTTGTCGAGAATATGTCGCATAATAAAGCAGCCACGTAGTCATGCTCTACTCATCGGAGTCGGCGGCTCCGGACGTCAGAGCTTAACTCGTTTGGCTTCGCATATATGCGACTATGAACTCTTTCAAGTTGAAATTACACGACTGTATGGACCGAGTGAGTGGCATGAAGATCTCAAGACCATTCTACGGAAAGTGGGTGCATCTGAGATGCATGCAGTATTCTTATTTACCGATGTACAGGTGGGAACCAGAAAAAAATAATATATTTTTGATAAAACTAAAATTGAAGAGACAAATTGAAAAAAACTAAAAAATTTTTACTCTCGCCATAAAAATAATTATTTCGCTGTAGATAAAAGACGAGTCCTTCCTTGAGGATGTCAACAATTTACTTAACTCTGGTGAAGTACCCAACTTGTTCAGCAACGAGGAGAAAATAGAAGTGGTAGAAAAGATGGCACAAATCGATAAACAGCGCGACAAAGCCATGCAGACTGACGGCAGTCCGGTGGCACTTTTTAATTTCTTCGTCACGGTAAACCATCGAATCAGATATCGGAGTATATTTTTTGCTTGACTTTCTATTTTTTTTTTCGTCAGACCTGTCGCGATCAACTCCACACTGTGCTCGCCATGTCTCCCATTGGTGATGCATTGCGCATGCGCATACGAAAGTTTCCTTCAATCGTCAATTGCTGCACGATCGATTGGTTCCAGCCGTGGCCGGAGGATGCATTATTGGCTGTGTCGACAAGATTCTTAGCCCGCGAAGATTTGTCGGATTTGGAGCGCAAGACAGCTATAGATATGTGCATGGAATTTCATACCTCAACGCAGGCTTTATCAGAAATATTTGCATTGCGCTTGAAACGTTATAACTATGTGACACCTACTTCGTATTTGGAATTAATTCAGACTTTTAAAGCCTTACTAAATCAGAAGAGAACGTAAGTGAGAGGCTTTAGCATCCATTGCAAAATAATGTTGAATTGAAAGGAGTACTTCCTCTGCGGTTTTTTTTACATCGATTAAGACCTTAATACTACAGTAGACTCTGCTTAGCTGTCCAACCTTCTTGATACCATAGAGCCCCATTAATAGTGCTCCGTTTGGAGATTTTCTGACAGGAGACTATTCCAGCAAGAAGTTGTAGTCCAAGTGTAGAGTTGTCTTTCTACTTCACTTTCACTTCTTCTTCTTGATTGGCGCGATAACCGCCTACGCGATTTTAGTCGATTTAAACACAGCGCGCCAGTCATTTATTTCTCCTGCTAACTGGCGCCAATTAGAAACACCAAGTGAAGTCAAGTTTCTCTCCACCTGATCTTTCCAACGCAGAGAAGGCCTTCCTCTTCCTCTGCTACCAGCAGCTGGTATCGCATCGAATACTTTCAGAGCCGGAGCATTTGTATCCATTCGGACGACATGACCCATCTAACGAAGCCGCTGGAACTTTATTCGCTGCACTGTGTCATATGCTGATACAGCTCATTGTTCCATCGCCTACAATACTCGCCGTCGTCAACGTGCAAATGTTCAAAAGTCTTCGGCAGAATCTTTCTCTCAAACTCTCCAAGGGACTCCTTATGGGATGTTGTCTTCGCCCAAGCTTGTGCGCCGGATGAGGGCTCTGTAGGGGTCTTTATAAAACAGAAGGTAATATATATATTTTTTCTTCTGTTTGAATACCTTGTGGAATCTCTATACTTTGGTTGTTATGGAGGGTATGCATGAGTAGAAAGAGACCTACAGCTTCGTTCAATAATGACGGATGAGGTTGATCGTCAACTTTGATAGCTAGCAGCAGTTTGACCACCTTCCATCCTTCTGCATCGTGAATGGAGTGGTCGTGCGCTTAGTAAGCGAGAGTGTGAGGTTCCTTGAGAAAGTGTGGAGAATCGAGCTGTTTATCTTGAACATAAGCCAATAAAATCAATGTACTTAATGGGCATAGGAGCACATAAATTTTACGTAACCGTTTTCTCGAGCCCACCAAGAGACGCTGATTTAAAAAAGGGATAACTCTACAGAATTTTTATGTGCATAAACTTTAATGTGTCTAAATTCGAAAAAATCTTTAAATGCCAGAGTTCTATTCAAGATCATTAATCACTTTATTGTATTCAGAGCTGGTCATTAATGAAGTAAATTACCTGGCAAAAGTGGTAAGCCATATTCTGCATTCTAGTAGATATGGGCACATGCACAGAGTACATATTCTATATCGATGAAGTCGTCCTTCGTGCCATCTTAGAGTTTATTTAATTCTCCAAGACTCATCTTAGTGAGCTGTCGACTCAAAATATTAATTGATTGAATTTTCTCATAAGACAATCGGCCCCAAATGAACCAATAGATGAAGCAATTTAAACTGATGGTATTTTTCGATGTTATTTAAACAGGTGCACAGAGGTTGCATCATATCGGCGTAGATGTCACAGAAAGATGTCGTGTGTCTCCGATATATTGAATATCTGGTCTGAGGGAGATTCCAGACTTAAATCTGAAATATGAATATCCGATCAGCTCATTTATGGCAGTCGTCGATCTGTAGCAAAATGCATTCATTGGGAGCCTAGATGCAGCCTTGAGTAGACGGATATAAATTCAATCGTTTGTATTCGGCATAAGACTTGATATATACGTATTACCAGCTCTTTGCATCCGCTTTTGGCTTGCCCATAGAGCTCCGTAAGAAGCCTTTTTCTTGGAATAGTTCAGCTGGTAATATGTCAGCGTTTATTTTGCGAAGTGCAAGCACCAAGGTAGACGGGCTATCAACGGTCCATATGCCGGTTCACAGAAGCTGCAGACAGTGGTCAGCTTTAAGCCGAATACATCGGAGTGCTCCTATCAGGCTTCATTTTGTAACATCAGCTCGCTCCCAAACGGGTATTTCCCATTCGTTTGCTTCTGCAACCAGTTCAATCGTCTTTCGGGCTTAGTCAAATCGTCGAAACCTTCACTTGTGTTGGCCGATCTAAAACAATGATCATGATCTAGTAAAACAGATATCAACATCCACGTTTCCCTTGAGGAAAAATATTGTGTAGATACGTTCTGGTATTACGTTAGAATTTAGTGTCAAATAGACAACGGCTGGGAAAAATAACGTTGAATGATGCCATGATCTCTCTGCTGGGCGATCTTTTCCGCGAAGAATTGCGTTGCAAAGCTTAAATGCTTTGCCACCAGCTTAATTTATTCCAGTTTTTAGTTTTGGAAATAACTTTTCGTTTGTTTTTGAAACTAAACCTGCCGTTCGGACGGATTCCACCTCCACAAGACAAGGCTGATAGATTTGCAGGTTTGCTATTTAGTTACGGTGAAAAAGAAAATTGTGAGGGGAACTTTGGAAGCCACGTCACTTGGGCAGCCCGAATTCTGCATGATCATTTTGCAAGCATTCACACACAAGTCCAATCAGTCGTTGCTCAGACGGCAACGAAGCGTAATTGGTCGATTTTTTCGTACCTATGTATATCATCAATACAATCTAAGTTTTTTTTAAACACACCTCAAATGACGCCAGCCCATCAGCTGATTCTGTCAAATTCGCTCAGAGCCGAAGAATGGTTTTGTTAAAGAGCTCACCTTTCAAATCTTTTCACCATGCCTTGTAGGCCAACATCTGCGAAAACTCTGCCAGTTTTTAATACTCACTCGTATAACTTAACTTTATCTATTTGGCAGAGCTATTATGACCAATAAAAATCGTTACTTGACTGGTATATCCCAACTGGATATAGCGGCACAGCAAGTGGGCGTAATGCAAGAAGAGCTCCAGGCCTTGGAACCCAAACTCAAGCAAGCGTCAGAAATTGTAAGCAAATCTTAGAAATCATATTTTCTCACACCCTGATTCATCGGATGATATTCCTCCGCTTTCCTAGGTCGCTGTACAAGTGGCGAAAGTAACGGCCGATAGCAAGATCGCCGCGGAGCAGCGTGAATTGGTGAAGGAGGACGAAAAGGTCGCCACCGAACAAGCAGCTAAAGCACAAGCGATCAAGGATGAATGCGATGCAAAATTGAGCGAAGCGCTGCCCATATTAAATGCAGCTTTAGCTGCGTTAAATACATTGACCACAGCCGATATTGCAGTTGTCAAAACCATGAAGAGTCCTCCGATTGGAGTGCGCATTGTCATGGAAGCTGTTTGTATTCTAAAAGAAGTGAAACCGGACAAGGTACCAAATCCTTCAGGCCTAGGCACAATCGAAGACTACTGGGGCCCTTCGAAACGTGTGCTGAGTGATATCAAATTCCTGGATAGCTTGATTAACTTCGACAAGGATAATATACCACCAGCCGTAATGCAAAAGTTGTCACAACGTGTACTGAGCAACGAAGCTTTCGATCCGGATAAAGTCAAATCGGCATCCACAGCATGCGAGGGTTTGTGCCGTTGGGTCATTGCTTTGACTAAATACGATGTGGTGGCGAAAGTGGTGGCGCCGAAGAAAATCGCATTGGCTGCAGCCGAAGCAGAGTATAACGTAGGTTCACTTCACAAATTCTGAAATTAATAGAACTTCAAGGTTTTACCATTTACCATTTGAAATACAGGGTGCTATGAAATTGCTTAATGAGAAGTTGGCGCAATTGGCGCGCGTCGAAGCCAGCCTGGCGGCTATACAAAAGAAATTGGACGAAGAGTTGGCGCAATATGCGTAGGTTTCATACTCGAAATATTAACACAAACAAAAGAATTAACAATTTGAATGAACAATTAGTATACTTCAAGGCCAGCACGAGGCATGCACCAAAAAGTTGCAACGTGCCCAAGAATTGATTTCCGGTTTGGGTGGCGAGCGTACGCGTTGGCTGGAAACGGCTAGGAATTTGGGTCGCGTATATAACTCTTTAACTGGCGATGTTTTGATATCTTCTGGTGTTGTTGCTTACTTGGGTCCCTTCACGATTGACTATCGTGTTGGGCAGATTCGTAAATGGGTGAATAAGGTGGCCTCCTATGGAGTGGTATGCAGTGCTGATTTCTCCCTGGCAGTTTGTCTCGGCGAAGCGGTGGAGATACGCGAATGGAATATTTGCGGTTTGCCAACAGATGCGTTTTCGGTGGAGAGTGCCATCATTTTGAAGTGAGTACAATTAAGAAAAATTTTATACTCTAAGGCATAAATGCAAAAAGATTTAATTGCTAGGCTGCTATTTTAAAATTAGTCAATGGCCGTGGCCTTTTTTTCTATTACCCCTATTTTCCAACTAAAAAAGGAAAAATAGCTTAAAGTGGATATATGAGATAATTTTAATTAAATGTAAATCTAATTTCGATGGCTAGGCATGACGTAGTCCAGTTTAAAATAATACTTGGCATGAAAACATGATACCTAAATTTTTTATGGTGCATATTTGGTCACTGTGCCCTTGACAGTTCACGTAAAACGCTGCACGGTACACATATATTTCCACCTGAACGAAAGTAAGAGTCTAACTTTTCATTTTTGAGTGTATTTCTATGTCCTTAAGTATACACCTACGTTCAAAATAATGGAAGCGCAACAAATTACCAAGTTTTAAATTTTCTGTAAATTTTTTCTTAATTTTTTTTATGCTTTATAAGACAAAAGCCAGATAAATCAAAGTTTCAAACTTTGTTCAAAAAATATAAAAATTTCAAAAAAAACAAAAACAAAAAAAATTATCGAAATCTCCAAATTTTTATTCGCAATTTCCAGAATAAGTATAGCGCATCCTACAACAAAAATCAAATAAATCAAAGTTCCAAACTTTGTACAAAATTTATAAAAATTTAACAAATTCAAAAAAAAAAAAAATAAAATCTTCAACTTTTTATCAGAATTCTTAGAAAAGGTATAGTACATCCTACAACAAAAACAAAAATAAAAATCAAAGTTCCAAACTTTGTTCAAAATTTATAAAAGTTTAACAAATTACAAATAAAAACTAATCAAAATTTCCGATGGCCATGCAATTGTATAGTCTATTCAACATAGTCCTGGAACAAAGGGCTTCAATAAATAAACAAAATTTAATTTATTTGAAGCTAGCAAATCTGCACGAATAGCCTGCTTTCTCTGCTTCTGCATCAATCTATCGCCTCTAGGTGTTGGCTGGTCTCCCGCATCTGCGACTCCCTTGGGAATTCCAATCCAACGAACAAAAGCTGCGTCGATGTCAGCCGGGGGCTTACGCAATGTATGGCTGATCCACTTCCATTTGCGACGTCGTACTTCGAGGAGGATGGGTATTTGTTTAGTACTCACCCATAGGTCAGTGCTACTTATAGCTTTAGGCCAGAATATCCACAAGATTTTGCGTAGACAACGATTAAAAACGTTTGCAAGTCGCACGTGCTCAGGTTCCACGTCTCACAACCATATAGGACCACCATTTTACGCCGTCGAAAATCCGCATCTTCGTACTTCAGGATATGTGCGCCGATCTTCATCTTGCATACTAAAGGCAGAACATCCTTTTGATACGCGGTAGCGAATGCCTACTCCTGATCCGCCATTTTTTGTGATAATGCTGCCGAATTCATTTACTACTTAAAGTGTTGAACGCTTTCTCGAAATCGATGAAGCAAATATATGGAAGACAGCGCCATTCCACTGACTGCTCAACAATCATTCTCAGGGTGCTTAGGTGGTCTACGCATGAGCGACGTGGACGAAAGCTTTGGCTTGTTCATTGCGTAAATTCTATATCAGTGAGATGGATAGCCGTTTATAAATTATGTGGGCTGTAATTTTGTTTATCATGCTGAGCAACGTTACCCTTCTCCAATTTTTGCACTCGGATAAATTACCTTGTTTTGGGAGAAGAGTAATTACACCTTCTTTCAGCTCTGATGGTATCGTTCCGGAGAACGAAACCTCTCTTATTAATGACGTTAGGAGTCCCCCGCTCATCCGAGGATCTGTTTGGATTAGTTCTGGGCTGATGTTATCTGAACCGGGAGCTTTGTTATTTTTTACGATCCGATGGCATTGGTTATTGCGCACTCATTAGGACAGGTGGTGGGTATATCCCGTCTTAGATGGTAGCGTTGGCAGCCACACAATTGGAAAGGTTGTGAAGGTGTAGCTGAGGGTAATTTCCCAGATACTGACTTTTGTGTCTATTGATGCCATCAACTCTCGAGCTTCGTCTTTTAGCGGTGGTTTTAAATTCGGTGCTCGTGACTTGACATAACACATGGGCTGAAAAGTCCTGGGCCTAACACAAAGATGGCACTAGTTTTATTGTATTTACTTCTTTTTCAGTTAGTAGGTACTAACCTTAGAAAGACAGTTGTTAAAATTTCATGATATTCTATTCATTAGTTCGTGAGTTATTGTGCTAAAAGTGACGCTACTTTTGTTATTTTCAAAACGATGGATCAACAAAAATTTCGTGTTTTTATTTTACACTGCTTCTTGATAGGAAAAAATACCGTTCAAGCGAAACAATGGCTCGAAAAGTGTTATGGGGACTCCGCTCTATTAGAAACTACAATAAAACGATGGTTTGCTGACTTCAAAGGTTGTCGTAGAGAAACCAATGATGCACAACGCAGTGGGTGTCGAAATGAAGTGGTAACACCAGAGACCACCAAAAAATCAACGAAATCGTTTTGAATGATTGAAAAGTGAAGTTGTGTGAGTTAGCTGACATCACAAATATAATATATCGAAAGAACGTGTTAGCTTTATATTGCATGAGCATTTGACTATGAGAAAGCTCTATTTAAAATGGGTGCCACATTTGCTCACTATTGACCAAAAACAAGAACGTGTTGATGATTCTCAGCAGTGCCAAAACTACATGAATTGAATTTTGAATTGCTCCCACACAGCTGTTCGCAGACCTAAAAAAATGCTGGGCGGTAGGAAATTGTTTCGAATGAAGAGGTTATAATTGAGGCCTATGGCATATTGAGGCAAAAGATAATTCGTTCTGGTATTGAAATGTTAGAGTGGCACTGGAATGATTGCGCAGTTCTTGGTGGAAATGACGTTGATGAATAAAGCTAATTTTCAACACAAAAAAAAAACGTGTTTTCTTTGTTAGGTCCGGGACTTTTCAGCCTATGTGTTATTGCATGACAGTTGAGTTCGCGCGTACGATATGTCTCTGCCTGTGCTTTGCTCGCTAGGATGAAGGTCCAGGGAAAGCATAGGGAAATTTCAAAAAAAAAAAAAAATTTTATTGATTTATTTTCAAAAATTCGTCTTATATTTTTTAAAGTTTTCTAAAAAATAATGTTTTCTAAATGTTTTGTAAAAATTTCCCGAAACTCAGAGAAAAAACATACGGAGATATCTGATTTTGACCAGAGTAGTCTAGCTGGAGAAATCTGAAACATAGGAAATTGTAAACGAGTTGTATGGATTTATTTTTGAAGCATGGAATTTTGGTGTTATAAAGGGTGTTTTTTTAGAGGTTAGGTTTTCAAGATGAAATAAAACGTATATAATTTAATGTTATGGCCAAGAATTTAGCTTTATTATAAAGATAAGGGTTTGCCATTATGTTTTAAAAATGATTTCGGGCAAGTGGGCGCCGCGGCTGACTCGAATAAATTCCAGCCGAGAGGCCTAATTTTCGACCACTTTTTGCAGCAATTGGGGCCGTATGTCAGCAATAACGCGCCGAATATTCTCTTCCAAGACATCAATCGTCTCGGGCTTATCTGCGTAGACAAGCGCCTTCACATAGCCCCACAAGAAATAGTCCAGCGGTGTTATATCGCACGATCTTGGAGGCCACGCCACAGGTTCACGGCGCGAGATAATGCGCTCACCAAAAGTTTCCTTCAATAAATCGATTGTTGCGTTGGCTGTATGGCATGTAGCGCCGTCTTGTTAGAACCAAAGGTCGTCCACATCAACATCGTCCAATTCAGGCACGAAAAAGTCATTAATCATGGCTCTATAGCGCTCTCCATTGACTGTAACATTATGGCCGGCCTCATTTTTAAAGATTTATGGACCAATGATTCCCTCTGCCCATAGAGCACACCAAACAGTGACTTTTTGAGGATGTAACGGCGTCTCAGCAATGACTTGTGGATTATGTTCACTCCAAATGCGACAATTTTGCTTATTGACATACACATTCAACCAAAAGTGAGCTTCATCGCTGAACAAAATTTTCTTGTGATGCGTCGCGCGAACCGAACCATTATTTTCGTAATAAATTTGCACGATTTGCAAACGTTGTTCAGGCGTAAGTCTATTCATTATGAAATGGCAAACCAAACTGAGCATAAATCAAGTGACAGCTGTCAAAAAGACCATCTACGAAAAAAGTAGTGCCAACTTGAAAACCTAACCTCTAAAAAAACACCCTTTACTTTCTTTTAAAGCTTAATGCTTTTAATTGTTGTGACAAAATTTCAAGGAAATCAGAGAAACATTTACGGCGATATCTGACTTTAAAAGCAAAAGAAGCTTTAAATTTTAAATTTTTCTAAAGCACAACATTTCTTAAATACATACTATACAACAACTTCAAGGACATCAGAGGAAAACTTACGCAGATATCTGGCTTTAAGCACAGTAGTCTAGTTAGGGAAACCTGAAACGAACGAAGCTTTAAATGAGTTTTATGGATTTATTATATTTTCATCATCGAAATTTGGATTTTTACATTTTTCTAAATTTTAATACTTCTTAAATGTTGTGCCAAAATTTCAAGCAAATCAAAAATAAGCTTACGGAGATGTCTGAATTTAAACGAAGTAGTCTAGACGAGGAAACTTGAAGTAAAGGAAGCTCGAAATAAGTTTTATAGATTTATTTTTAAAACAACGAATTTCGGTTGTTTAAGAAGATACATTTTTCCATTCTTGTTAATTATTAGTTTGCATGTCAGAAGAAAAATCGCCCATAGATTTTGGAAGAAAATGAACAATCGTTAGATGCTAATTTTAAAAATGCGCATGTATACATAAGTATGTGTGTGCTTTCATACGTTTTTTAAGAATTAAGTTTTCTTATAATTAAATTTGCTTTAGCCTGAGGCTAAAATATTGCGTGTAAGAAATCTAGAAAATTGGTAGGAAATAAAAGCAAAGAACTCTTAAGAGAAAATCATAAAAGTCCGGAGTAGCTAAGAGGCAAATTGCTAACTCATACGCACACACATACAACTCATACGCACACACATTACACCTTCGCAGTGAAATATGAGGTATTTCATTAAACTTCTTATGGCCCTACTATAATATAATATAATATTATATTTTAATGCTTCCTTTCTTACCATTTTCATTTCGGGATATGAATGAGAAGACTAATGCGTGCGTTAAATAAAAACGCTTTAATCTAGCGAGACGCATTAATCAATTTGTTTTTGCTTCTACACGGGTAGGTACACAATAAATATGCTACTGTACAAAACATTCACTACATAAGTGCATACATACATACATACATACAGACACACTTACTCATAGTAAATGAATGTCCAATTCCATGTGCAATGTGTGTCACGCTTATTTAGCCTTTCCTACAGCCGCTCAAAGCGCAATGTAGAATCGTTGATGCTGCTGAACTGAACTGTGTTGCTGCCTAGTCGATTTCCACCTTACCTTTTGGGATTATAGGGGGAAATACGGAATATACTTGTACAATGTACATACATGTAGCAGATGCGTCGTCGCGCAGAAGTAACATGCAAAATGTGCCATAGGCAATGTGCCTGTGTATTGTACACAACCAGTTATAGGATCTAAATATGCCCTACGTACATACTTTCATTTGCAAGTAAGACCACGCATGCATGAGTACATATGGACTCGAATTAATATTACATATGCCAGCAACCCCCACCAATAAGCCTGGCGGCAGCATCCGCACGCAGTGACAGCCGCCGAACAGAAGGGCTGATGTAGCCTAATATGCGTGAACTTTTGTATTTTATGTTTTGTAATTAGAAAACGTTGGGCAGGAGAAAGCGGACTTACGATATTTTGTAATTATTGGAATAACTGTATAACCTCCTAGTATGCATATAAACATAACAGTAAATACATACAGTTAGTGTAGACATGTATGTGCATATTTTGGTAAATACATTTCGCCATTCAAAATGTGCAAATGTAGAGCAAAAAGTGCCATTTGGGAAATGTACTCTGAAAAATGCCGAAAATAATGGACTATGAATAAGTTCGTGCGGTTTTTTTTCGAAATTTGAAACTTTATTGACGTAAAATGGTTACAAATTTAATATTCAAAGTATTGTCCATCGCTTACTACTACTTTTTCCCATCTTTCTGGCAATTCACGGATTCCCTTTGTGAAAAATTCGGTCGGTTTTGCCGCAATCCACGAATCGATCCATTTTTTGACTTCATCGTAATTACGGAAGTGCTGGTCAGCCAGGCCATGTTGCATCGATCGGAAGAGATAGTAATCGGATGGCGCAAGGTCTGGACTATACGGCGGGTGGGGTAGGACATCCCATTTGAGCGTTTCTAAGTATGTTTTGACCACTTGTGCAACATATGGCCGAGCATTGTCATGTTGCAAAATAACTTTGTCGTGTCTATCGGCGTATTGCGGCCGTTTTTCTCGCAGTGCTCGGCTCAAACGCATCAATTGTCGTCGGTAGACATCCCCCGTAATCGTTTCATTCGGTTTCAGTAGCTCATAATACACAACACCCAGCTGGTCCTACCAGATACACAGCATAACCTTCAGACCATGAATATTCTGCGCCGACGTCGATGTTGAAGCATGGCCAGGGTATCCATACGTTGCCCGACGTTTTGGATTGTCGTAATGGACCCACTTTTCATCGCCAGTCACAATTCGATGCAAAAAACCCTTTCTTTTGTGCCGTTGAAGCAGTTGTTCGCATGCCATAAAACGGCGTTCAACGTCTCTTGGCTTCAATTCATACGGCACCCAATGGCCTACCTTTCGGATCATTCCCATGGCTTTTAAACGTTTGGAAATGGTTGATTGATCAACTCCCAAAGTTTTTGCAACCTCTTCTTGCGTTTGAGCCGGATCTTGATCGAGCAATTCCTCCAATTCGGTATCCATGAACTTTGGCGGCGCACCCTCGCGTTCTTCGTCTTCCAAGCCAAAATCACCACTTTTAAAGCGTGCAAACCACTTCTGGCACGTTCGCTCAGCTAGAGCATGCTCACCATAAACTTCCACCAAGATACGATGACTTTCGGCTGCTTTTTTCTTCATATTAAAGAATTCCCCGCAAAAACACATTATTTGGCACGAAATTCGACATTTTCAAGTGTGGTAAAAATATTGTTGTTTACGCTTCAAATAAAAAACTTATACTGACGTTTGTGCCTTACGACAGTAGCTCTCCAATGAATGTTTGGAAATGTGGATCGATGGAATAATAATCAAATTACGCCATCTGTTGTAAAACCGCACGAACTTATTCATAGTCCTATTAATATAAGTAAAAACAAATACTCGCTGACATTACTTTGATTCAATAATAAGGAAATAGTAAGTAGAGAAAGTGTAGAAAAATATAATTTACTGGGTATAGAGTGCACTCATGGTCAAAATAATCATTACACCATATATTGACCGATTTTGATTACTTTCCTCTCTGTTTTTAATTTTCTTTATTTTCTTATAAAAGTATAGTTCATTCTGCAACAAATATCATAAAAATCAAAGTATAAAACTTTGTATGAGATTTACGAAAATTTAACAAAATTTCATCAAAATTTCAAACTTCTTAATCAGGTAGGTAGGTAGGTGAAATGGTTGAAGTGTCAGTCTGGCACTCCACAAGTAGCACTAAAGCGCCGTTTTGATACCATTATGAGACCTTTAGCCCTTTATCAGAACTTAAGCAACAAATTTGGGTACGCCATTTTAAAGCCCTTTAAATTCTAGTATAATCCAAGTTTGAAGTGGTACAAAAATCGCGATGATGTTTGATAATTTTTTTTCCTGACCGCGTATGTTGAGAAAATACCCAACACCGTTAATTAAAAATTAATGGAAATAAAAAAACGGGAAAGCGAAAATATGGTTTAATTATTATTTTGATCATGAGTGTATGTCTGCGTATGGTGCTCATGGTGCTTACAGTTACCAACGGAAACGCAGGCCCGTGTCATGGTGCTCACACTAACCAACGTAAACGTACGCTCATATCAGCTGAGACGATGAAAGTAATGAGAGCGCCATGCAAATGAATTCTTACCACCCTTCCGTTTCGTAGTAACGTAGATCGGTATTTCATCGTGTTAGTTGATACAAGCATACGGGCATACATTTACGTTGGTGAGTATGAGCACTATCAGCTGACACGATGAAAGTAATGAGAGCGCCATGTAAATGAATTCTCACCACCCTTTCGTTCTGTAGTATCGTAGATTTTATCATAGGATTTTGGATAGTTCCGTAGAATCGTGTCAGCTGATTGCTCGCTCACCCCACAGTGTTGCCGAACAGTACATTTCGAAATCATTTACAAAATAAACTTAGAAAAATTTTAATTTTTATTAAAATAACTTAAAAACAATGTTGAATAATATTAATTATAGATAAATAAACTTTGCATTTGGTGGCTTTTGGCTCTGGTTTATTAAACCATGAAAAATTGTAATTGATAACGCGGATGTATGTAAAACTGTGTATGAAAAAATATCAATGGCAACATTGTGTCGATACAAGCAAACACAAATACACACAAACCCATGTATTGTGTAAATATGTAACTAAAAGAACGCAGTTGTTTTCTACGGGATAAGTTTTGTCCAATTTTGTGCTTATTTGATGCCCTCGATAAACTATTTGGTCTGCATCTGTCCTGCACTCTCCATCCAGTGAAAAAAAATATAGGTAGCTCTTGGAGTTCTCTCCTTAGTATAGTAGTTCTCTTCAGGTATAGGAGCCTATTTGATGCTCTCCTGGAAGAAAGGATGAACTATTTAGTCTGCGTCTGTTCTGCACTCTCCTTACAAAAATGTAGATAGCTCTTAGAGAAGCTAGATCGGTGCTTTCCTTTTCAACCTTAAAAAGACACGCAATGGTGGCATTGAAGTAGAGACCAGTTTATTTGGATGTGATTGAATACGATCTCGATATTTGCTGCTTACATTTTTTATTTCTTCTTTTATTAAAGGAATTTTAAATCCCGATTAATTTGGGCATTCGTCACGTACCACAGAATGGTATCTGGGTGCGTAGTCATTGGCAGAATTTCCAAGTTTAAATTTCATGTTGTGCCCACAATTGGATTCCATAAGTCCAGACTGGGTTGAGCGCAGATTTGTAAAGGATAAGCTTGCCCAATGCCCCTCGAGAGGCAATGGCAAACCTCCGAATGTATTTCTGCCATGAAAAAGCTCTTCATAAAAAATATCTGCCGTTCGGAGTCGGCTTAAAACTGTAGGTCCCTCCATTTGTGGAACAACATCAAGACGTACACCACAAATAGGAGGAGGAGCTCGGCCAAACACTCAAAAAGGGTGTACGCGCCAAATATATATAAAAAGAGAGTCCATTGAGAGGGAAGATTTACGGTTTAACAGCCAATACTTGTTTTGAATTATTAATCCTACGGCTTTCCTTTTGGCAAAGATATGCGTTTTTGTTAATCCAAATGAATGCCTAGGTATTTGGCAATATTACATTGGGGTATCGAGGTAAGGCTTAAGTTGATTTGTGGTTCTCGTCGTGACAAAGGTTAGATGTGAAGTTTCATTTTCGTTCTCTTACAAACGTCAGCTCCAGAGCCATTTGAAGATTTTATTTATGCCGATTTGAAGCGTAGAAGATGCTTCGGTGGGTTCTGCTGCTGTCGTGATAATGGCAGTGTCATCGGCAAAAGGACCGGTTAGAACACGACTTGTGGATTGAACCTAATATGTTACCTTGTGGGAACGCAGTCTGGGAAAGCTTGTTCAGGGATATGTCCAGGAAAACTGCTGAACAAATTTGTTTTTGGCCGAGCGCTGTTTGCATTTTTTCGACAAGTCTATGGACCTGTTTTCCGACAGGCTAATCATCTACCCTGTCAGAAATCAAATAGATTACTAGATTAACGAAGCAAGACAAGCCTTGTCGAGGCCCTATGCTCCCGAGAGGAGTGAACAAGGAAAAAAGGACTTGCACAATTGTCGAATGCTGTTTCCTGAAACTGAAGGCTATGAAGTAGCGTCTAGTTTCGCTGGTTAAGTCGCTTGTTAGTTCAGCTTTCATGTCTCTTGGTACCCAACCCCACAAAACAGTATTGCTTGCTCTCAGGGTATTGAGGACAGAGAATCATTCCTCAATGAGTTTTGATGTTCTTATAAGAGGGTGCGTGGAATTATAAGAACGTCATGGCAAAGTTTTCCCCTAATTTTTTCACTTCAATCTGCGCAGGTTTGTATTCTCTGATTCTTTACTAATCGTTTAAATCCATAACGTAATAGATTAACAGGTTAATTGTTGAACAAAATTGTACCATTAAAAAAAAGTAACACAAGCGGAATATAAAATAAAGTTTTCTCAACTTAATGCCAAGCTTCGACAGAACCTCCATATTCGTAATGAGTCTTATTTACATATAGGGTTTTTCAGTAAGAGCGCTGCAACTTTTTTTTTTGAATAAAACACAAACGGTTTGACTTTTTTAACTAATTTTTTTTTATTATCGAGTTTGAACATATACATTTAAGTATGAAATTCGATTTCTTTTGCATGACCACCGCGTGCACGTTTTACGAAGTCCAATCGTTGAACCCAATTTTCGACCACTCTTTTGCATAAATCGGCCGAAATTCCAGCAATTTCGCGTTCAATATTGGCTCTGAGCTCACAAATCGTCGCCGGCTTGTTACTGTAGACCGTAAAATGGCCGTAATGCTCTTAAAGTAGCAGCAACAGAACGATTATTTTCATAAAAAATTTGCACGATTTACAATCGTTGCTCAAGTGTGTAGCGTTCCATGATGAAATGTATACTAATGAAGTTTACAAATGACAAGCGAAAAATAAAAAATATTGCGTCGTTCGCCCTCCCTATCGGAAAAAAGTTGAAGCGCACCTATTGAATAACCCTATATTTGCATACGACTTTCACGCAAAATCAAACTTTAGAGACATCATTGAACTGTGACAGCTGTCAAAACAAAGCGCTGCCGATCTTTAAAGTCCCTGTACAGGTATTAAATCACTGTGACTAAAGGTGAAAGGCGATTTCGCATATAAATTTTACACTTCCAAATCTATTTCCCTCATCATTATCATCATCATTTAGCGTTGTAATCTGCGGTGGGCTGTAGCTTTCTCTACGATATTCCTCCAGGCCTCTCCGTCTCTTACTAGATATTTCCAGTTGGTTACTTGGAGCTTAAAGCTGCAAATAATAAACTGAAACGAAGCAAAGTGGCAGGTGATGACGAGATCCCGGCTGAACTTTTCCTCATCGATACAGACGTTAATGCGTCGATTCTACATCCGCCCATCGCTGCAGCCTGGGAGAGCGAAAACTTTTCGACGACTTGGACGAAAGGCATTGTGATCGGGGAGGCATCACGTTGCTCATCACTATTTATAAATAGTCGCAACTATTATTTTGGACAGACTTCAAACCAGTCGAAAAGTCATTACGCGATGAACAAGCAGGCTTCCTTCCCCGCCGGAGTTGCGTAGATAAAGCGAATACTCTGAGGATAATTATTGAACAATCTTTAGAATGGAACACCCCACTTTAGATGGTGTTCATTGATTTCCAGAAGGCTTTTGATACCGCTTAGTCTGAGGACATCTTCTTGAGTATCTCTCAAAGAATCTGAGAGATTCTTCTTCGGGTGCTGTCATGGACCAGACTTCTGAGCCAGATGTAGCAATGGGCCTCCAAAATGCAAGTCTTAGATAGTATCTTCGATTTAAATAGGTGTATATGGCCAAGGTATTTTTATTTGCAGCAAATATTAGAAACTATTCTAATACTATTCAAAAATCAACTCTTTAATTACACCAACGTTTCGTTTTCAATTCTCGAAAATATTGTTAGGTTTTTTTGCTTGAGACTGCCATAAGTATTTCTCTTGCTCTGCCCACCGTCGGACACTAGTTCTGTGGTGATATAACTACTTCTTCTGCTAGCATTTTTGGATTACTTCCATTTCAAATAGTGAATAGCCATGTGAATTTTCTCGAGATCTCGAAGTTGGACGGACTCTTCCTTTTTTACTAGCTATGTTTTGTAAAATGATTTCATTCTATGGTTGGTTGTAACTCTTCTAAACATCAGTAAGTGGCATTACTGTGAGGAATGTGCGCTCACTCGACTCACAGCCACTTTATTAGCGGTGTGATGGACTTAGAAATAAGTGCGGTGTTTTTATTGTTATAACGTACACCCGTCATCACAATCAAATACACTTTTCCGATTCATCCTTATCTAACCTCAGGATGAGTTTTGTAGCTCCACTTGTATTTACATTTATATTTACAATTTTCCATCTGTCTCTACAGAAACTCAGGTCGCTGGCCATTAATGATCGATCCGCAGGGTCAAGCCAATAAATGGATAAAAAATTTGGAGAAAAACAATCGTCTCTGCGTTATACGACTCAACCAGCCCGATTACACGCGTGTCCTCGAAAATGCTATACAATTCGGATTGCCAGTGCTGTTGGAGAATGTGGGCGAAGAATTGGATCCATTGCTAGAAGCAATTTTGCTCAAACAACTATTCAAGCAAGGCGGCACATTGTGCATAAAATTAGGCGATTCGGTGATTGAATATAATCATGCGTTCAAGTAAATAAGAAATATCTCCAAACTACCTACATGATAATTACAACTATTGCTTTCTGCACTTTTACTCTCTTGAATTTTCTTAGATTTTACATATCAACAAAGCTGCGCAATCCCCATTATCTGCCCGAGGTGGCAGTGAAAGTGACCGTCCTGAATTTTATGATCACCACGCAAGGCTTGCAAGATCAGCTGTTGGGTATAACAGTTGCCCGTGAACGTCCCGACTTGGAGGCGGAGAAGAATACGCTCATCGTGCAGGGCGCTGAGAATAAACGCATGCTGAAGGAAACCGAAGATAAGATCCTGGAAGTGCTTTCGTCGGCCGATAATATTCTAGAGGATGAAACGGCAGTGCAGATTTTGAGTTCGTCGAAAGCATTGGCCAATGACATCAGTGAGAAGCAAATTGTAACCGAGGCCACAGAGAAGCAAATCGATATAGCCCGTTTGAATTATGTGCCAATTGCAGCACATTCGACTATACTCTTCTTTACAATAGGTGAGTATGTAAATTTGTGTTCACAGTTACAGAGCCCGGCACTGGAAGTGTAACCAATAAAAAAGATCATAAATTTAGTTTGAAAAATTACTTTTATTCAATTCAAAGTAAAAAGTGTGTGCAAATAATACAAAATTAAGAATCAATTTTCTTTTGCTCGATATGACCACCGTTTGCCTTGACTATGGCCTTGAGACGGTCCAGAAACGAATCGTAAGCTGCACGAATGTGACTTGCAGGTATTTTGACCCACTCGCAGGCAGTGGCTTTTTTCAGCGCCTTGAGACTGGTGCATTTTTTAGTTCGGACTTGGCTCTCCAAAATGGCTCAAAGAGAATAATCCATCGGATTCGCGTCTGGCGAATTTTAGAGCCATTGTGTGGACGTTATAAAGTTCGGAACGTTGTTTTTTAGCCATTCTTGGTTCACTCGAGCTTTGTGATATGGTGCCGAGTCCTGTTGAAACGTTCATGGTCTGCCACCGAAATATTTGTCGACCCACGGCTTCAAAGCAACCTCCAGAATACTTTCCCGATAATATTTCACATTTACCTTAACGCCAGACTCGATGAAAACGATTGGAGAACGCCCATCTGCCGTTACAGCGGCTCAAACCATTATCTGTGGCGGGTGCTACCTTCTGGTGGCCAATCGATGACTCACTCGTATGAACGGTGATCAAATAAACCCTATTGTTTTGGGAATTTACGAATTGCTCAATGTGAAAAATGTTCTCGTCAGTAAACATCGCTTTCGACCAAGCGAAGCAACTCCTTCACTCTCTCAAGTCTGACTTGTTGGTGCTTAGGTGTGAGAACATGCGCCTTTTGGATCTTGTAAGGCTTGACTTTGAGATAATTTTTCAGTATGCGGCGGATGCTACGGATTAGATATTTTCAGTTCCTTCGCCATTTGATTGGCACTTCATCGAAGATTTCACTCAAGTCGCTTCTTTAGTTTTTGAACCATTTCGCGTGACGTTGCAGTCTTGTAATGACTAGGATTTTTAGAGGTTTGGGCAACATACAATAATTCTCAATAAATTTTTCTTCGATCAATTCGAAAATGAGTTCCAAAGTTTTTTCGTTAGCCTTCTTTCCACTTATTTATTTATTTTGCATTGACGGTTTCACGGTGGTGTGTAATATGGAAGACATGTATTTTCGTATTTCTTATTTTCTTTCCAACTTCTTTCCGATTTAAAATGGCTTCCAGACAAAAATGTTTGATAGAGTCAAAGACTGCCGCCTTTTGAAATACAATAAATCTCGAATGTGTCGCTAGTTTCTCGGACAGTTAATCCGCTATTTAGGCTCCGGTATCTTTTACGACCAAATTGCGACTGGCACCAGTTGACAGTAGTGGGAATTAGCTTTGAATAGACATGACTTAGATATAAAGTCACCGATATATTCCCGGCAAAAGGGAAAGTTCCCGATTCAATTTTCTTTGGGCGAGAAACCAATCCTTGGCCTTCCAACTCGTGTACTCATGATCATTTCCCCGCTGGAGACCCATTTTATTGGAGTTTTCTCTCCGTAATATGGCAACATAACATTCTGCATTATTTTCACGTAAATATTGTGTATGGAGCCTGCGCCAGAGCATGAGAAACATCCCCATACCAATATTTTTGAGCCTCATGTTTAATGGTTTTTAGAGTGTAAATTGACTGATTTTCGGTGCAAGGTCGATGTCTAACATATTGTCGTGAACTCGTGTCAACATACAAAACTATTTTAGACTCACCAGTTCATAAAATTAAGGGTTTTCCAATAAGAGCTGATATTGGAGGTCTTTTCCCGTAAAAGATCAATGGTTTCGTTGCTAGCGCCGTCTTGTTGAAAATAAACGTTTAGAAAAAGTAAGGTCCAATGATTCCGCCGGACCACAAACCGTACCAAACAATCACACGTTAAG
This sequence comes from Anastrepha obliqua, assembly GCF_027943255.1. Lineage (NCBI taxonomy): Eukaryota > Metazoa > Arthropoda > Insecta > Diptera > Tephritidae > Anastrepha > Anastrepha obliqua. The sequence goes on along the minus strand of NC_072896.1, from coordinate 101,960,196 downwards.
AATAGAGAGGCTTTTCAACAATAACTCTTGGATGCTCTGAGCCCCGATCCGACAATTTTGCTTGTTGACGAAGCCACCGATGTGGAAATGGGCCTCATCACTCAAGATGATTTTTCGATGGAATTCCGAATCTTGTTCATGCATTTCAACGACCCAATGGGCAAAGACACGACGTTGTTGATGATCGGCTGTCTTGAGTTCTTGTGTTAACTGGACTTTATAAGCCTTAATACCCAAATTTTTATGCAAAATACGGTGTAATGACGTTTGTGGAATGCCTAATTCCAAAGAACGACGAGGAATGGACAAACCTGGACAGCTCGAATTTGTTCACCAATTTCTGTATTGCGGTCCGATAAGGTGCTTCACGATGACCCAAAAATGTTCGAGTTTTACGAACCGCCTCTGCCAAATTTTCACCATTTTCATAGTGAATTTTAATAATTTCAATGCGTTGTCTAAGCGTGTATCGTTCCATTTTTATTAATGGCGTAATTTCTACTTGTCAAATATCAAAAAATGACAGCTTCACAAGTGACACCTACCGAAATAGTGGTGTATTCAAAATAACACCTGTTACTGGAAAACCCTTTATTACGCCACATGTCAGCTGTTCAGCTATCATGTTTTCTTGCAAATTCCAAACCTTTTGCCTTATGTTTTGGGGTCCGGCGTGGCTTTTTTCGTGGGCTGCGAGTTGCTTATCTAGCTTCCCGTAGTCTTCTACGTACAGTCGTGTCAGAAACATATAAATTCATCTCTTTTTTAATTTGTATGGGACTTTCTTGGGAGCACCTTGTTGCACTTAAAGACGCCAATAAAGAACTGTTATTTACGTGGTGGAATTTTTTTTTGTATGATTTATAGGGAAAAAATAAATAAGTTCAAAATAATTTGTTAATTGTACTGCTATTTTCATGTTCAAAGCTGTAGATGGGTGCACTTTCTAAAAAGTACGCACATTTTATTGAAATCTTACAATGCTTTACTAAACTTATATTTACAAGTAATGAACAGTTTTCTCCCTTTTCAATTTCCCTTTCGTTTTCTGTGCATAATAAATTTGCACAAACGACTGCCAGATACACAAAAGACACAACCTCAAAGAGTCGTCTTAAGAAAAAATTAATTAATTCAAGTGGAAATTAAAAAAATACATGGTTGCCAAGCGTATGAAAATTTCATTAATGTAATGAATTGTTAAATGACCCCATTATGAGCGTACAGCCTCCGAAATAGGACTCTTTAATGACTCGTTGTGTGTGTTTGCTGGGTAAATAAATAATTACATGTACATAATTCTAATTGTGCTAATTACTGAGCTTATTCGAGCCTTCAAATCAGGTTGAAATTAGAGATATGAATCCATATGTTGTCCATGTCGTCCATGTAAGTATGTTTGCATGTGTGCATGAATGTAGGTATGGATGTGCATATATTTCGTAACCAGAGGTGGAAAATCTCGATTTGAGAGTGTTAAATATTTGTTATACATATGTATGTATATATGCACTACAAACACTCTAACACATTTATTGCACATTAGGTAAGAACTACCCGGTAGTCAAATGCACTCTTTCTAAACTATCTCATTATTAGTATGACCCTGCAGGGAAAAATAGTAGTTCTGAGCCAGAATTCTCTCAGTATTCAGCTCGAACAGTTTGTGTTCTAGTTTTCTCTGTTCTAAAGTTGTTGATATTTTTAACGCGGTTCATCCCTACGAAATGTCAATTGTCTTGTCATGCAAAATATCACTTAAACTACCAATTCATACTTGCCAGAAAAATCCTTGCCCAATATGCTTCTAAACCAATTTTAGACTAGGCGTTTTAAAATATTCTATTTCATATTAAAAGTGGATATTATTTTCTTAAAACTGAATACAACTTCTATCAGGTACAGTAATTGTTTCAACATTAAAAATTGGTTCGAACTAAGACTAAAAAACGGCGCTTCAGTGTAACTTAAGGAGTGCCAGACTAGCACTTCAACCATTTCACCTAAGACTATAAGTAAATCTTAAAAAAATTGAAACAAATTCTGATACAAAAGTTTTTTTTATAACTCCGTTTATTAATTACAAGTTTCAGTATTTCTTATATATATTACCAAACGTTGCCGACCAGTTTTCCCAATCCATTTTTCCCAAAACTTTTTTCCCCAATGCTTACTTTTCCCAAAGGCAAATGTTCCCAAATTTTTTCATCCAAACTGTTTTTCCCAAGAGTTTTTTCCCAAAAGTCATTTTTCCCAAAACTTTTGTTCCCAATAAAATAAATTCTTTAGAGGAGTTCTACGCAAAAATACGGTGGATTGCGTAGCCGGAGTCGGACTGATGAGGGTTATTTTTTTGAAGCGCGGCCGTAGGCCGCCCACGCGAAAAGGTGTTCTACGCAAAAATACGGTGGATTGCGTAGCCGGAGTTGGACTGATGAGGGTTATTTTTTTGAAGCGCGGCCGAAGGCCGCCCACGCGAAAAGAAGTTCTACGCAAAAAAAAAGAAGTTTGGGACAAATAGGATTTTAATTGAATTGGGAAAAATGGTTTTGGGAAAATTGGTTTGGGAGTTATTTTATTGGGAACAAAAGTTATGGGAAAAATGACTTTTGGAAAAAATGGATTGGGAAAAGTGTACGGTAACCATTACCAAAACTTAAAGCAGTGTGCGCAACAGCTCCCAGTGAAGCTCGTTACGTATAATTCAGATTTTAAATCTTTGTGGTAAATCAGTGGGTATACACTTTCTTAGTCTACGCATTAAGTTGATGTTATTTACTAAATTAGAAACTTGAGAATTAGTATGTATAGCAAGCCGCTTATTATATTTATGACTAATATTTGCTAATTTCATCGAACAAATTTGGTACTCTCAAATCTCGGTGTTATTTCGTCGCATGGTGCATTTGTAAATATGCGTAGTATCATTCTTTGGATTGAAATCTTTGAAGGATTTCTCTGTTTCATTTTGGGGCTGAGCTCCATTCTTGCACCCCACATGCCTGTATTGGCTTAAGTACAGATTTGTAATTCAACATTTTGATATCCAGTGATAATGCAGATTTTTGATTGAGTAGACAGGAAAGTGAGCAAAGTTTTAATCTCAGTTACTTACGCTTCAGGAATATATGTGGATCCATATCATCTTTCTATCGAATTGAATACTGAGCTATTTTGCCTGATCAGCTTAAGGTTTTTGGTACTAATTTAAAGTTACTGGAGGGCATGGGTCTTTGCGGAATGTGAAAGTAATCTGTACTGATTTGCTCTGATTGGCTTTTATACGCCACTTGTTCAACCAAATACTAGGTTAGGTCAAGTTACCAAGGTTACTTGTCTAAGACACGACACTCGGTGGTCCGAAGACCTATTGTAATACATGCATTTGGTAACAAGGTAATTAGCCTCTCCAAGAAGACATATTGCATATTTCCCAGGTCTTAAAAGAAATAATCGCCAGGATATTTGGCACGGCTTTATTGAAGTGCAAGACAGAGGAGGTATTGTACTGACTCAATTCCTTCTTCAACTGTCTCCCAAGTACTAACTTCTCGATGTTGTGCTACAGTAGAGATGGAGCAGTGGGGGCAAACTCATTTTTGGGCATTACAACTGTAACGCATATGTAGTTGTGGCCGTGCTTTTTGCCAAGAAATAAAATTTAAGGTATTCACCCCAGGAACAAAAATAAAAATTATTAAAATTTCAGAATCATATTTTATGTGTACGTTTGCTGCCAGTATTTTTCTGCCAATAAGTAACGAATAAATTTGTTTCGAATTTTTATAAAAAACTTGAGATATGTATGGGCGCTTCCTTCTCTTATTTGTGGCGTGCGTCTTGATGTTGTTCTACAAATGGAGGGACCCATAGTTTTAAGCCGACTCCGAACGGCTGATAGTCTTTTAAGAGGAGTTTTTTCATGATAGAAATACATTTTTTGGTGGTTTGTCATTGCCTGCCATGGGGCAATGGCTCCATAAAATTTTTTTCTATTATTTGGTGCCTCATGCACTCGGTTGGTGAGTCCATAGACGTGTCTTTACTTTTTTTATCTCAAGAAAAAAAATCAACTATTTGGCACACAAATTGAGCAATTTACTACTGACGTTATTCTAGTCAATGATGAACTAGTACCTATTATTTCTTCTAAATACCAGATATATGAACTAGAATTCTTCTTACTGGTTTGTCTTTTCCCTGCAGGGGAGTCGCAGACCCAACTAGTCAGGCAACTGTCTTTTTTCCGTACAATCAACTGGTATCTTTTATATTCCTAATTATTTTCTATATTATCCTATAGTCCCATACTAAAGGGTTTTCCAATAACAGGTGTTATTTTGAATGTGATAGCGCTATCGAGAGATGATTAACGATTTTTATGGCCGGAATTGGATGGTATTGATCTGGACAGCCTTTATTTTCAACAAGACGGCGCTTCATGTCACGCAAGCAACGAAACCATTGATCTTTTACGGGAAAAGTTCCCGGACCGTGTTATCTCTCCAAGAGGTGATCACAATTGGCCACCGAGATCTTGTGATTTAACACCTTGTGACTTTTTTTTTGGGCCAGGTGAAATAGAAGGTCTACGCCAACAGATCAGGGTCGATTCAAGACCTCAAAGATGGAATTCGTGAGGCTATCGAGGACATAGGGCAGCCACTTTGCAATTCGATTATGGAAAATTTCATGAAAAGGATATTGTCCTGTAAGCGTGGTCGTGATGGTCATTTGCCTGATGTTATTTTCCACTATTCCTCTTGAATGAAATAAACATCCGATCATTTATATTAAAAAATAGCATTTTTCTTTGAATATCAAAAAAAAAAACGTCTTATTGGAAAACCCATTACTAAGTTCACGTTTCACTTGAGATGGCTGTCGAAATCTACACATATTTCATTGCCGTGAAATATGCATGAAATTTCTTATGTATCTCACGGCAAAATAGTACTCAGTTCTCGCCGTGAAAACACCGGGTAACATGCTAGCAACATTTTTTCACCCTCATTTAAAATGCGTCTGTCATTTAAAATTGAGCGAAAACTGACAGCTCCTTTGCGAGTGAAGTGCCTGAGCTTGAATACTCGGAAGATATGGCATTTTTAAGCGAACCGTCATCGCAAAGAGCGTAAGTAAAACGTTTTTAAATTTTTTTGTATTAACATATATGGGTTAACTTGTTTAAAAAAGTCGTTTTTTTATCAAAATTTGCTAATTGCTTTTAGGACGATGCGTATAAATTTGACGTTTCTTCTCATTTGATAATTAATAAAAAAATGTAACGGCTGTGAAGTTAGCACCAGCTTTTATAAAGAGTAAAAGATAAGTGTGCAAGAAATAATATTTTTTATCTAGCCCAATAATATTAAATATGCCATTGCTGGCGTAAAGGCGATATATTCAACTGTATACTTAATATTATTGTATATATAACTGAATATGGCTTGCAATAAACCCAAATTGGAGTTAATTAAATAGTTATGAATAATTTGTGGTATTATAGGTTCAAATCCGGTCATTTTAGGACTAGTTCGATTTCAGTCAGGAAATTCTAGTTGAATGTCTAGTATTTTTCCTGACTAGTTTGGGGTTTCACTGCAGTGTACATACCCACATTTGTATGTATATATATGCATACAGCTATGTATTTGTGCACACAAAATGCATTTCCTGCGGTCAATTACGCTTGGCAACAAAGGATAGCACTTTAATTTCCTGTACTTTGCACGAACGCTCGCTTTTTCGTTTACTTTAGTGGAAATTAATTAAAAAGCCTACAAGCAGTGCTTTCCAGTTGCAAACCATTCAATTAGTAAATGACTGAGATTGGCTTTGTTCCATCTACTTTTATATTGCGCTTTATCCAAATTAAATTTAGCAGCGAGAGTATTTTTCATTAATTGAAACAGTTTGTCGGTTAGGCATGTGTGTATTCAGATTCATATGAGTGTATGGATGTACTCGTATATGTTAACATACATACTTATATTTGCACGGATGTGAGTAGTACAAATTTCATTACGTTAACGAAAGTTCTTCGTGTTAATCATTAAGTACAAATAGTTTAATAGGAAGTAGCCCTAACAGTAAAAAAATATCTTGGCCTGGCAAAATCAAGCCTAGTAGCCATTAACTACTTTAGTAATTGAGTTCTTTCCAAATAGGTAATTATTTAAAATCAAATTATTTCCGGAATTCTGAATCGGTGCTATGTTACTTAAGTCAACATTTAGTATATAGATACATTCGAGTCGGTATAATATAATTATTGAATGTTCCTGTGCCTGTTGTATATGGAGGACCCACGGTTTCATGCCGCCTCCGATTTTTTAAGTGGAGCATTTTCATGGCGAAAACACCCCCAAGATTTGCTATTGACTGTCGAAGGGCGACCGCTAGTAGAAAAGTATCGAAGTATATCGATCAATTCAAAATAAGCCAAATTAGTTGATCCACGCCTGCGTTAGCATACCTGTATGTACATCTGTTTGCACTCGTATATATGTATGTACTCGTACTTGTTGTGACGCTAGAGTGGTCCATTTCACTGCTACACTGACTCATTTCGCTAGAGTGTTATTTTTCTCTGAGTGAATATTTAAATACTTGAATATAACTCGAAACTTATGGGAATCCGATTGTGAAACTTAGCCTTTACTGAGTATTAAGAAAAAAATCCGAAGTTTTTCAAAAATGACTTAAAAAATTGTATTTCTAAAAAGTTTTAACAAAAAAATATATTTTTATTTTACTAATTTTCTTTCAAACATATATTTTTTGTACAAAAAAAGAATTATAAAAATAATCGAAGATGTTTCATTTTAAAAACCCCGAACCAAAATTTGCAACATAGAATAAATTTCACAATTATTAAATTTTTTTCAATTTTTTTTTTATTTTATAATACTCAACACAAAAACTCTACAAATAAACCAATTTTTTGAAGAATTGACGACAATGTCGAAAATACTTGGATGAAATGAAAATTCTTGGATGACATGAAATCGCTCTATATCGATTTTATACATGGTGAGAAGATTTCAAAAGTGAGCTCATTACCAAAACGTTATTCGACTTTGAGCGAATTTGACAGAATCAGCTGATAGGCTGACATTACTTGAGATGAGTTTTAAAAAAAAACCTAAAATTGTGTAGATGATATACGAAGAAATTCAACCAATGACACTTCGCTGCCGACTGAGCATCGACTGATTGGACGAATGTGTGAGTACATGTGAAATAATCGTGCTGAATTCGGCTGTCGAATTCTCAATTAACATGGCAGCCCATGGTGGAAAGATTTTTAGAGATGTACTACCTAGCAGACCGTTATTCGGTTCTCAGCGAATTTGATAAATATGCCGACGTCATTCCTTTTTGTTTCACTAAGCTAATACAAAACGATTGACGTAGAATCCAAATTCCCCTCAAAAATTTTTTTTTCATCATAGCTAAATCGCAAACTTGGTAGTTTATCATCCTTGGATTTTATATCTGTGTGTATATAAAGGGTGTTTTTTTTAGAGGTTAGGTTTTCAAGATGAAATAAAACGTATATAATTTAATGTTATGGCCAAGAATTTAGCTTTATTATAAAGATAAGGGTTTGCCATTATGTTTTAAAAATGATTTCGGGCAAGTGGCCGCCGCGGCTGGCTCGAATAAATTCCAGCCGAGAGGCCCAATTTTCGACCACTTTTTGCAGCAATTGGGGTCGTATGTTAGCAATAACGCGCCGAATATTCTCTTCCAAGACGTCAATCGTCTCGGGCTTATCTGCGTAGACAAGCGACTTCACATAGCCCCACAAGAAATAGTCCAGCGGTGTTATATCGCACGATCTTGGAGGCCACGCCACAGGTCCACGGCGCGAGATAATGCGCTCACCAAAAGTTTCCTTCAATAAGTCGATTGTTGCGTTGGCTGTATGGCATGTAGCGCCGTCTTGTTGGAACCAAAGGTCGTCCACATCAACATCGTCCAATTCAGGCACGAAAAAGTCATTAATCATGGCTCTATAGCGCTCTCCATTGACTGTACCATTATGGCCGGCTTCATTTTTAAAGAAATATGGACCAATGATTCCCTCTGCCCATAGAGCACACCAAACAGTGACTTTTTGAGGATGTAACGGCGTCTCAGCAATGACTTGTGGATTATGTTCACTCCAAATGCGACAATTTTGCTTATTGACATACCCATTCAACCAAAAGTGAGTTTCATCGCTGAACAAAATTTTCTTCGGTGCGTCGCGCGAACCGAACCATTATTTTCATAATAAATTTGCACGATTTGCAAACGTTGTTCAGGTGTAAGTCTATTCATTATGAAATGGCAAACCACAGTATACGCCTAACTCCCACGCGGAAAAGTTCATTAGTTTCTCTCGTGTAACTTGTCGGCACTTACTAATATACACATTATCGCTTCTTTGAGTGAAAACCCAAGTAAATATAACGAATCAACAAACTTTAACCAAATGGCTGATCCTCCTGATCGAGACAAAGCTGTAGAACAGCTCTCGTACCAAACTAATCAAAATAAATTATTAACCAGTAATTCAAAAACTCCTAAATACTTGATAATTAACAGAATCGAAAGCGCGGAATCTCTCTCAAAAGTGTCCCCTTTTCTTATTAAAAAGGTCATTGACTCAGTATGTGGTGGCGAAGTTGAAATGTGCAAGAAATTGAGGAATGGAAGTATTCTAATCAAAACAAAAACATTTGTACAAGCATGCAAATTAATAAAACTGTCTGCCCTATCCCCATATATTAAAGTGGAAGTATGTGAACACAATACCCTCAACCAATCAAAAGGTGTCATCTTCTCCCGTGAATTAATAGGTATATCAGAAGAAACAATAAGAAACGAACTAAAAAACCAAGGAGTAAGCGAAGTAAGGAAAATCAAGAAAAAGGTTGACAGCATTCTAGTCGAAACAGGCTTACTTATTCTGACATTCGACAACTCCATACTACCAAATCACATTTTGATCGGATATGAGAAAATAAAAATAAGACCCTACATCCCTCTCCCACTAAGATGCATGAACTGTTTAAAATATGGTCACTCAGCAAAAATTTGCAATAACACTAAAATATGCGCAAATTGCGCCAAAACTTCTCACATTGACCGCGAAACTAATGATAAGTGCACTGACCCATCAGCTTGCGTTAGTTGTACCAACAATGGATCAGAAAATGCTGACCACAATGCACTTGATAAGAAATGTCCGGTATTCATAAAAGAGAAAGAAATCCAAGCGATCATCACACTAGAGAAAGTCGATAGGCGGAGAGCGATAGCCACATACGAAGAACGTCACCCACTCAACACAGCAACATACGCATCAAAGTTAGCAAAAACGAACCCACCAATTACCTATAACAAGAGCGCAGATTCACCACACTCTCCAACACTCTCACGAATGATAGCAGAAACCACCTCAGTAAACAGTATAATACCAAATTCCAGCAACAGCAGTAAATCCACACTCCCACTCAACTCTTCGAATCCACCATACACATCTCAACCAACACAACCAGCATGTATCAAACCGAGAGAGCAAACAGACTACTCAGATATACTCAATAGTAACTTTTTAACTAAAGGCACTTTGCAACAAATAACAAAAGATAATAAAACTAAAATCTACCCTAAAAACATTTCTAACAGAACAAAAGCCATGTTAAAAAAAATCAACAAGTTGAAGGGAAATTCTAAGCAAGATTGCGATTCAACATTACCTATTGCAGATATCGATTCTGATTCATCAGAATCAATGTCTACAGATCAATAACTTAGTTACTCAATTTATATCTTAGATTCTATTATACATTTATACTTATACACATACATATATACTTAGATAAACTCATTCATACAATTTATCATGACACTACTTATCATACAATGGAACATAAACGGATATATTAATAATTATAATGAACTGCTAATTCTTATTAATAATTATAAACCTAAAATTATTTCTATCCAAGAAAGCCACATTCCGACACAATTCCAAAACGTCCCAATTCCAAACAACTTCCTTTTGTATTCATTCAACTCAAACCCATCATACGGTGGTGTAGCTATACTGATACATAAATCTATACAGCACGAAATAATTCAAACTGAAAAGGACTTTGACAACATTACTTTAGAAATACACTCAACAAAAAAATTCAGAATCACGTCAGCCTATTGTCGCCCATCTTACAATCTTCATTACCGCAACCTAGAAACTGTATTTAATCAAACTAATCACTCAGGCATTATCACTGGCGACTTTAATTGTTGGCACCAAAGCTGGGGTTCACGCGTCAACAACCGGAAGGGCAACATCTTGTCAAATTTTATTAATCAATCTCACTTCGTTCTACTAAACGACAAATCACCAACACACTTTTCCACACACAATACACTCACGCACATAGACCTGACTCTCTGTACCCCCGATCTTGCCGTTCACGCTGATTGGAGGACTCACAATGATTTAAACGGAAGCGACCACTTCCCAATTTTCATTTCTCTCTTCCCACCTATTAACCAACCGAACGCAGCAAGTAAGACTTCATTCAAAACTGATCTTGCAAACTGGGAACTATTTGAAAAGAAATGTAGACAGTTCGAGTCAACCCGACCTATCAGCCGTAATGTTAATGCAGAAGCATCCAACCTTAGGAAAATTATTCTACAGTCTGCTAATGAATCTATACCAAAAACTTTAAATAATAAAAAACAAAGATCAGTGCCGTGGTGGAATCATAACTTAGGTAAATTAAAAGCTGAGAAAAACAGGCGGTTTCATATATTCAGATCGAATATGACTGAACTAAATTTAATTGAGTATAAAAAAGCAAAATCTGCCTTTAAACGAGAAATTAAAACCTCCAAACAATGTTCGATACAAAAGTTTACAGCAGAAATTAGTCCTAGCACCCCCACAAAGAAAATTTGGATGACTATACGACACTTTTGTGGATACAAACTCCCCCACGGTATACATTGCCTACAGTCCCTAAACAATCCCAATCAATCTCACACAGATCCAAAAGATATCGCTAATGAGCTGGCTAAATACTGGAGCAATTCAGCTTCGGACCAAAATTTTCCAAGTAGCTTTCAAAACAGGAAAAGAGCGACCTTACAATCTCAAGTGTATGCACAACCCTGTAGAGATGCGAATATATTAGAACAAGATATAAATCATCTGGAAATGATATCTGCACTAACTAAGCTAAAAGGAAAAACTCCAGGCTTAGATAGGATAACATATCCAATGATGCGAAACTCTCCTGAAATTTTTAAAAAGCGCCTTTTAAATTTATTCAACGCGATTCTTCATAACAAAATTATCCCGCAGTCCTTCAAACACAGCATTATTATACCAATACCAAAACCAAAGTCAGATAAAACACAAGCAAAATCATACAGACCGATATCTTTAAACATATGCTTCGCTAAGGTTCTAGAAAGGATAATAGCAAATCGGCTATGGTGGTTTGTAACAAAAAACAAATTATTGAATAGCCGACAAATGGGTTTCAAGAGAGGAAAATCTACAGCAGATAGTCTACTACTGTTAGACTATCTAGCTGCAGCCAAGCTCTCATCAAAAAGCCATTTAACAATTATTTCTCTTGACTTTGAAAAGGCGTATGATAAAATAGGCATACACACGGTAGTTGACCAACTCGTAAAATGGAAGGTTGGCCCCAAAATCACCAATTATATTATCAATTTTATGTCAAATCGTAAGTTTATGGTACGAATAAATAACCATTTCTCCGATTTCTGGTCAACAGACAATGGTATCCCCCAAGGATCCCCTTTATCTGTCATTGTGTTCTTGATTGCGTATGAAAAACTATGCTCTGTAATATCATTCCATAAAGAAATTGACTTTTGCGCCTACGCAGATGACTTTAACATTATTATTAAATCAAATAAAGAAAAGTGTCCAATAATTGACCTGAATAACCTTTTTCACGACATCTTAACTTGGTGCGATTACTCAGGAGCAAACTTATCACCAACAAAAAATCGGTACATTCATCTCTGTCGAAAGCACAATTGTCAATGTACTGTGCTTTCACGAAACATAAACCTCTTTCCCTGTGATGAGTTAAAAATTTTAGGAATCATTATCAATAAGAGATACAGATGGAACTCCCACATCGATCACCTAAGCACTTCCCTGGTCACACAATTAAACATTGTGAAATGTCTAGCCTCCCCAAAATTTCAATGCGACACTCAATCTATCTTAACAATTGTAAAAACATTATTTATACCCAAAATTAGTTATGGCATTTTTCTTTACGGATATGCTCCTAACTATCTCATAAACAAAATCAAGTCATTACTTAACGCTGCAATAAGAACCGCGTTGGGAGCCCTGCGCTCTACACCAATCGCAAATTTATTTTTTGAATCAAAAATACTGAATTTCGAAAATCAAAGAGACCTAACAACTGCTAAACTATTTAAAGTTCTCATAACAAAGCAAGACAACCCGCTTTACAATATCGTCAATAACCTAAAGAAGAGGACAACCACCCTTAAAATACAGCCTGCTATAAGCAGAACAACAGTACTTTGCTCAGCAGTAGGTATACCTTTAAAGCCAACTAAATACGATATTCATATCCATCCCCCATGGTCCTTTAACCCAAAAGCAATTGACACTTCATTGCATATCTTCAACAAGAACAACACAAATCCGATTCAATATCATGCAATGTTCAACGAAGTTAAAAATAAATACTTCAACTATACTTTTATTTATACTGATGGGTCAAAGATAAACCAAAATATATCATATAGCATAACCCTAGAAAATGAAATTATAAAAATATCAATTATTCCATATTATAGTTCTATATATTCAGCCGAAATTATTGCCATATCTGAAGCAATAAACTTAGTAAAGCACAAGAGAAAAAAGGTTGCTATATGCTCAGACTCACTCTCCTCTCTTAATTCCATAGCCAATATAAATAACAGCGACTATTACCCAAACAAAATCAGACACATTATCACACAACACTACCCAAAAATTATTTTAATATGGGTGCCTGGGCACAATAATATTGTTGGGAACAGCCTCGCTGACCAATCCGCGAAACAAGCTCATCGAAGCCCAGTAACTAGCACAGACAATTTCAACTTACTCGATATTAAAAATCATATTAAACAACACTTCTACAACAAACAACTCCTTGAATGGAATCTAACCAATGACTGGTATAAAAACGTTAACTACACAAAGACCAATATAACAGATTTTCTACAAAAAACTATTAAAAAACCTTCACGACTAGACATTATAAAATTCGAACGCCTTAGGTTAGGACACACGAAAATAACACATGGCCATCTTATGAATAACACAAACCCATTATATTGTACTTGCAACACAGATATCTTAGTCACAGTAACTCATCTTCTACTGAGTTGCCCCCTGTATGCTACCTGTAGAGAACAAATATTCACTAACACAAACCCAATTTCACACCTCTCAGTCCCTTCTCCTGAGTCAATATCCCTAATAACAAAATTCCTCAAAAGAACCAATCTTTACCATAAGATTTAAAATAAAATTGTACCTACTAAGTTTAAGAATGGAAGTATGCATATGTATATAAAATTATCGAGCTTAAGGCCTCGCTGCTATAGCTCCTAACTTAAAATAGCTTATAAGATTTATGTTGTAAGCTAATTTTATATAAATAAAAAAAAAAAAAATAAATGGCAAACCAAACTGAGCATAAATCAAGTGACAGCTGTCAAAAAGACCATCTACGAAAAAAGTAGTGCCAACTTGAAAACCTAACCTCTAAAAAAACACCCTTTATATTGAGTGGTGGTATGACTTGAGTTTTCGGTACCAAAATAGTTACAGTTGAGTGTGACACGTTTGAATAGTAGAAATAAAGTCGTAAATAACCTCAGAAATTGTAAGATGAGCTTTGTCAACTTTCTCAGAAAATGCAGGAATGAAAGGAGCAGGAAATATACATCACTTTTAATATATAGGTATGTATATTGCTTTCAATTTTCGAAAGCCAGATTTGGAATTGTCAAAAAACAAACGAAAATTTTTTCTCGAAACGGAATACAACTAGTTGCTTTGGGTGGAGTACTACTCCCCACTTTATGCAATACTTAATGTTGTATATTTTTATGTATTTATAGATTTTGTAGAAAGACCAAATTTTCCAAACTGCAAAACTTTTATTAAAAGCTTTGTCTGAGCTAAACCCACCTTTTATGATGGACATTTCTTTTACTTTTTTGGAAGTGTAAGCGCTGCTCCGGCCGAAATTGCTTAAGCGGTTATCGCAAAAATTAAGAAGAAAAAGAGAAACGCATTTCCTTAATCACATTAAGAAGGTAAATAGCGAATCATCTGATCCCACAGTAAAAGTTTAGACTCAAAAAGATAAAAAAAGATAAAACAAAATAGGAACGTATTTTCTACAAAGGTGCTTTAGCAACGTACTTTAAATTCCATGGTGTGTTGCTCCAGCAGTACCACAAGTAGCATGACACTATAGCCTATACCTGTAAGTAGAACATAAAAAACTTATCAAAAGACCAGATAAACGGTGGGTTTGGCCAACAATTCAAAAATGATTGGGAAATGAATGGCGTTCTCTAGTCACACCTTTCATTCATTCATTCATTCCAATGTGGAAATATCAAGGTGGGTATTCTATTCGCAAACGAAGTCATTCGACAGCATTGCGGAACCCTAATGTATAATATCTTACCTTCGTCGAGAATATGAAATTCGGGGGATGTAAAAGTGTTATTTTCACAAGGCTTTAGAAAGCCAGAAACGCATTTGCTAGTCTCCGACTACTGAGGCAGTGCAAAAAAGTCAACGTGCATAATCTTTAATTCACACGTTAAGTCCGTCTTTTCCTATGCTTGTAAAACACGGTGTCTATTAGCAGAAATCGTTCGAAAGCTGCAAGTGTTTGTAAACCGCAGGCTGAGGTACAACCTGAGCATGTTGTGACCAGACAATCGAACGCCGACTTACACCGACGATGCCAAAAAAAAACACCAATCGCGCAAGATATTAGAGAGCGCAAGTGGAGGTGGCTCGGCCATACACAACGCAAAGAGGGCACGGGTTAAGAGAAAATGTTTGCTTTGTCCCTATGCTCTGTAACGGAGCTCGAGGAACTATGATGATGATGATGTGAAATCGAAATGCAGCTTATTTTCGAAGTTAAATTTGAATGAACGAGAGTGAGTGTCTTGTAAAAGAACGCGCGATTGGCCTTAGCTGCAAAATAAAAACTTAATGAAAAATGATAAGTTCCCAAAATATTATAATTCGTTACTTTTACTCTTTTTATTGTGGTTCTCACTGTTATTTAACCTATTTCAAATATATTTCCAATATTGCATGCCAGGCACATTGAACCGGTAGTACCAGTAGAGCTGCCGATTTGATTTTTTCTATTTATTTGGTTTCTAAATTAATCTTTATTTACAGATTTTGACATTATAGGGTAGAAAAGCAAAAACAAAATACCTTGCTCTTGTTGCCTTTGCTTTACTGCTGCTACCGCAATTCACTCTATTTCTCATACTCATCAATATTTAATATCTCCTTATTATGATTCTCACATTTTACTTTTCATTTTAATTGCAGTCGAATTGGCAAACATCGATCCAATGTATCAGTACAGTTTGCTGTGGTTTGTCTCCCTTTTCACGGCTTCCATAGACAACACTGACAAAGTGGATGACATTGATGAGCGTTTGAAGGATTTGCGTAAACACTTTACCTACAGCCTTTATGTAAACATCTGCCGCAGTCTGTTCGAGCGGGTGAGTAAATCAATCGTATATCGACTTCGCCATTCGTAATTTCATCGAAGCCCGCTCTGCAATTACAAAGTAAATTATGTGTTTCGGGGGAAAAAATTAGGAGAGCGAACTCCTTCATTTTTAGGCAATACAGTAATTCAGTACAGATAATTTTCTTCTCTAGTTTTTAACGGAAACCTATCGAAATGAGAAAAGACTAAACTGAAAAGTAAGAAATTCAAAACAAATTACCAAAAAGGAGTCAGCAAATGAATACAACATTTTCGCATGATAGAAAATAAACATAAATCATAAAAATATCCTCTCCTAAATTATAGAAGACTTCGAAATTGTTGAATTGTGTTCAGAGAAACTTTTACACCTCCAGAAGAAATACTTGCTGTTCTTTAAGTATGATATCATGTACTCGATACCTGTACTCGTTGGAAGTATCGAAGATCTATAATAGATCCATTTTTAACACACTTTTATTAGGTCGGGTTAAATGTATGTATGTATGTATGTAACGGAATCTTTGAGCTTAATTTTCACTGACTTCTAAAAATCTGATCGACTTGAAATTTTGCATACCTATCAAGGACCGATGACAATGCAATAATTTGATAAAAGTTTTCCATTATCCTTATTAGGATTGCCAGGATTAATATTTTCTTTTTTTTTTTTTACTGTGGGCAAAAAGTAAGGTGAATTTGGTTGTAAAATGAAAAATCTTTATTTATTCTTGTAAATCAGTTTCTCAGGCTCCCTCCACGAAATAAGTTCTTCATCCCGATTACTTCTTTATCACGGCCGATAACTGCATAGCTTTAGACTCACAGTCGATAAGAAAGGAATTAAATATAACACGAATATATCGAATCATTTATTCACTAACTGCAATGATAACAATCATTTTCATTCATAATAAAAAAAATAGTTTAAAGAAACTAAAAACACGCTTTTTTGCTAATCGAACTAAAAAGTAGAAAATAAATTTTAATGACAAAGAGACCTATAATGAAGTAATAGCAAATCGAACGATCAGTCATAGTCAACTACCTCAGAACAGAATTATAACAAAAATTAAGATACAAATAGAGTAATTCAAATTATAATTAAAAGCGTGGGATGCTTGATATAGTAAATATTACAATCATTCTATTGGCAACTACCTATGTACAGAGGGTTATGAAAGTGAAGCAAAATGCATCCCACGCTTTTAACTCTAATTTGAATTACTCTATTTGTATCTTAATTTTTGTTATAATTCTGTTCTGAGGTAGTTGACTATGACTGATCGTTCGATTTGCTTTTACTTCATTATAGGTCTCTTTGTCATTAAAATTTATTTTCTACTTTTTAGTTCGATTAGCAATAAAAGCGTGTTTTTTAGTTTTTTTAAACTATTTTTTATTCATCGCCAGAAAACCTTTTCTTTTTTGCCGTTCAAGAAGCATCTCACACGTCACAAAACGTCTCCCGATATGCCTCTCCTTCAATTCATGTGGCACCCAGTTACCTGCTTTCTGGACCATTCCCATCGGGTGCAAACGTTCAGCGACGGTTGATCTGTCAACATTCACATAACTGCTGTAGTTGAGTATCGTCGAATTTTCTCGGTACCATCATTATCACTCACGTCGAAATTGCCACTTTTTTGGAAGTATCGAAACCACTCTTTAAAAGTTATATTTGATGGAGCGTAATTACCATACATATTGATCAATATACGACACGTTTCAGCTGCACTTATCTTTAAAAGGTAATAATGATGCAAGACTTCCCGCAGATGCTGTTTTTTCGGGACGAACTTAGACATTTTTGACGTCAGATAAAAAAAGATCTCTGCGCTTCAAACGAATGTCAACTACTGCGATCGCGACCTCACATTTACATCTTCAACTCACCAGTATATTACTAGAGCGAACAAAAATAATATCAGCAGTGACACCTCTTTTACGAGGGCGGAAACTTATTCCCATACTCAATAGTATCAGACTTATTCTAAAATTCATACAGAGAAAATCGTTCGCTATTTTATCAAGGATTGAAAATATGTTTTTAAGATCTTCCATACTTCTGGCGGGTCACTCTTTAAGGCTGCTATTGGTGACTCTATATATGCATAAATCTTGACAACTTATCAAAACCTCAATGGTGTCACAAGCTCCCTAATGTTTTGGACTGTCTTTGGATAAGCAACGGAGTCCCAAAAGTGAATACATTTGAATTCGTGGCACTTATTTTCTTAGCTCCGATTTGCATGTATTATTAAGGGTATTTCGAAGCCAAAATTCTTAAAAAAAACGAGTAAATACTTAAACCGCGTATTTGTTAATCAACTGAGTACTCGCATGAAGTACTCGTGTAGAAAAAGTCCTCCTCTTGCATTGACTCCATCAGATATTTAAACAACCACAGAGAATTATTTGCCTAGTCAATTGTTCTCGTGAAATTTTTTTTGCACCAGATGGGTTTGGACCTTACCTTATTCAAATCTGTTCTGCAATCCGATTCTAAGAATTTATTGGATTCAAAATCCAAATTGACCCGATTCCGATGACGATCATAGTTTTCTTGGTTTTGGATAAATTTCGATTATGAGTCAAGGGAATGGAGTAATCTGTTTGATCTCTCGCGGAAATAAAAAACAAATCAAAGGAGAGGCCCTTTAAATCAAATCAAATCAAGTCAAAGTACCTCGTAATTTAATAACTTAATTTGTTCTGTAAAAATATGATACGAAAATTTAGCGGCACAACTTTTATAGGTTAAACTTTAGTACATATATTTTTAGAACATTTTTACGAAGTTGTATATGAATAATGTCCATAAGTAAGCAGTCATATATTTATTTTATTTTATTTATTTATTTATATGCTTCTATAGCTTTTGTGAAACTTAATACTTGAAGGAAATAACTGACCTTAATTCATACTTAGTATAGAAAATATGCGCTAAAATTCTACTATATACACACATAGATATACATAAAAGCATAATCTCAATAAATAAATCCTATAAATTTACTAGATATCATTCAAAGTCTGCTTCATTGCATCTTGTCTTTCAGCGAATCATTATAAATCTTCCACTTCCTTTGTAAATGCGTGTGCATGTTTGTGATATATGAAACCCACACTCTCTTAAACATTCAGCTGCGTCTATACTGCCTTTGCCTTTAATATTATATAATATTTCTTTTACTTGTTTTGTTGAAATGTATCTCATCAATTTTCTGCTCTTTATCGGCTCACTGCTCCGGCCATTACAATCCATTATCCCGCCCTGCTCTGGGCGTACGACATTATTTGGAGTCCTTTGAACTGTGTGCTAGTTGATAGCTTTCGCACCAGATTGTGCGTACAGATCGTAAATTCTGTGCATACATATGTGTATTCGAGTATGCATATATGTACATACATATGTACACTAGTGGAAATTCCCATAAACGCACTTGTTTTTCTTACTTCGTTTTAAGTTAGGACGAATTACGAATAAAATTAATGTTGCTTACCAATACTTAGCAATGTCAATAATAAGCAAAATATCAAGCTTAAAATCAAGTGTTTTAAAATTTAAAAAAATTTAAGTTTATTGATAAGTTTTTTACCTGGCAACTAAAAAACTCAGTTACAAATACTTCAATTCTGATAACAAATTAATTGCGTGTAAACACATAAATTTTGTTTGGCTAATTTGTCCACTTGCCCTTGCATTTTAAAATTTGAATGAATATTTTTGATAAAAAAGAGCTAAGTTTTTTAAAATCTCCAGTGGCTCTCCTCACTCACTTTATAAGGGTCTCCTCATGCCCGTTCTAATGTATGGTGCAGAAGCGTGGACGATGACAACATCCGATGAAGCGACGCTTGGAGTGTTTGAGAGAAAGATTCTGCGGAAGATTTTTGAACCCTTGCACTTGGGCAACGGCGAATATCGCAGGCGATGAGCTGTATGAGCTTTACATAGATAATGCAGCAAATAAAGATCTATCGGCTACGTTGGATGGGTCATGTCGTCCGAATGGATACAAACGCTCCGGCTTTGAAAGTATTCGATGCGGTACCAGCTGGTGGTAGCAGAGAAAGAGGAAGATCTCCTTTGCGTTGGAAAGATCAAGGTGGAGAAGGAATTGGCTTCACTTGGTGTATCCAACTCTCTTTAATCGCGACTTATACGTTCCTTACCGTTAAATTGTGGCCCATTCGCTTTAGCCCCTCTGGAAAAGATACCGCAAATATTTATGTGTGGAGGTCTAGCGGGCCAAACGCGACCTTTAACATTTCTTTACGGCTAAAGTACTTGTAGTCAATGCTGCGATTTTATACATTTATACATACCTACATATAATACATTTATGTTAAATAAATAAAAAAAAACATTTCTTAAGCGGTTAGGGGTAGTAGGAGGTCCGAAAAAATTATGATTTTTAATAAATTTTTTTTTGCTAGTCAGTTGCTTTATTTTGCATTATGCTTCGACTTGACTTTAGAAAAATTAAAAAAAAAAATTAATAATTGTAAAAGTTATCGCTGTTTGTGTGGAGCCCGTTTCTCCAGAAGTCCCTTGCGGTGATCATCACAAGTCCTTGGAGATTCATCGAAAATCAATCGGACAAGAGAAATTAGTTTTTTTAATAGATAATCTTGTGCCTGATCGAAGCTTTTCTTTTTCAAAATTAACAATATGGCGGCCTCAGGAAATATTTTTCAGATTTTCGAGAAAAAAACCGACAATTAATTGTTTAAAAAAAATTGAAATTTTTGAAAAAAAAAAAATCCTTCGCTCAGGCACGACCTTTTTATGTTTTTCAAAAGCTGTATACATTTTATTGAAATCTACCAAGCTGTTTTTAAGTTACAGTGATCTCCAGTTGAAAAAACATAGTTTTGAGGAAAACGTATTTAAAAATTGTCAATCGATTTATGTAGAGTTACACGAATTATTTAATTACTTTCACTGTTTCATCTATTCCTGGGCCATATAATAGTTCTTCAGCCGTCATAGCAGCTTCCAAAATATCGATTTGCTGTTGCCTACGTAGCATTCTACCTTCTCGAGTGTTATCGTTAGTCCGCTTATCTGCCATTTTCATACGTGCAGCATCCAGCTACTTGCTCTCGAACGCTCTGGAGCGCCCGAGCGCCCTTTGTTAATTGTTGAATAACTCTAAAACTATTTGTCGGATTCACTTCAAATTTTCACACAATATTTTAAAGATATTATACTTTAAGAAAACGCAATAAAAGCTGCAATTTTTTGAAAATTCTGACTACCAACAACTCCTTAACTTGAAATATTCCTTTGTCTGCCTCGAAGAATAAATCTCTGCGTTATCCTGCTGAAATATGAAGTCTGTACCACATTGTTAACTCTTCTACTTTCTCTATTATAAGATTGGATTAGATTTTTGGAGGGTTGGGATAAGTCCAAGCACTCAGCCAGGAAGAGTATTGTACTACACCCGGGTAGATTAGAGTGGAAGGAATAGAGGGACAGGATAGATACAGTATGGATGGAAACGGAAAAATTGGTTTGAGGTCGCTCTTCCGCGAATCTTTTGGATTCATTGATGAATCTTAAGAGATTCGGAAAAGGAAGAGTATGAACTTTATCCATATTCAGTATATTGCACCACAACAGCCTAAGTGAGATTTTAGAAAACAACAGACAACTACAAAGAGAATGCTCTGCAGTGCCCTCATTTTTACGAAAGGATAGGCATATTGGGTCGCCAATGATTCTCATGGTCGTTATATGCTCGCCACAGGCGTTGTGCCCTTTAATTATACCCAATAGTACTCCCAGGTCCTTCCTACTAAGTTTTAGGAGAAAGATCGTTAATTTCCTGTTTGGTTCTTTCACAAAGCACTTGACTACTCTGCAGGAGCCGAACAATGTCCAGGCACCCAAATAAGACAAACCCTGTTGTGTTTCGCAACACTGTGCAGTTTTGTCTGTCATTCACCGACTAATTTCGAAGAGCAGCGTGGGTTAGCAAGAGCTCTTAGAGCAGCTTGACTGTCACTATGAATTCCATTTCTCTATTATACTGGGAATGGTTTTCAATAATTCACAACACATGGAGCCTGGTAATAGCAGATCGCAATCCAGCCCATACCATTACTTCTCCACCTAATGACGCTCGGCTTACGGCAATTTTTTTTTAAAATCATTTATAACATTGAGCGACTAAATTCAACGTTTTTTGTTATACAGGAAATATTTCATATGCTACACCCATCGAAGGTTTGTCGCTATCCTTTAGCTATAATAGTAAATGCGTATTTTTCTCTTACAGAAGTCATTAAAATAGCGATAATGTTCGCCATTCACTGTTACATTGGCAACGGACTCTTTGAAGAAATATGGGTCGATAATTTCTCCAGCCTATAGGCCGCACCAAACGATAGTTTTCAAAGGATCTAATGGCTGTTCTTAAATGGCTTTGAGTTGCTCTTCAGCTCAAATATGGCAATTTGGCTTATTGACGTAGACATTAAGCCAAAAATTGGCCTCAGTGCTGAATGTTGTTCTGAGCGCGCGGTGAATACTTATCAAAGAGCGTCGATTTTCGTAATACAATTGTACGATTTCTAAACGTTGCTTAGGTGTAAGTCTCTCCATGATAAAATGCCAATGAATATTGAAAAAAAAATTATGTATTTAGTTTGACAGTAGTCACGCGTGATCTGTCAAAAAACCTTATTGGAACATCAAGAAAATATAGCCGTAATGCGGCGAAATGAGGATGCCATCTTCTTCCCAGTCATATCAAAGCTGAGACCACTTCCAGACAACCCAGAATTGCACTTAAGCGAAGAAAATTTACTATTCTGTATATAAAAAGTAGTAACTTACATTAAAACTTTTGAGCAAATATCACTAAAGCGACAAATCGAATAAAATTGAAACTCAAGAAATCGTGTAAAGGACTTGAGTTTTGAAAATTTTAAGTGATAAATAACACTTCACGCCTACATAAAAATTGTTCTTGTTATTTTTTTATTTTTTATTATTTGTCTAAGAATTATTATATTTAATTGAAAAATTACACTAATTAGGAATGTAAGCCCTTTCTTAGCCCGACCGCGTCTATTTTCGAAGTATTAGAGTTAGATTTTGCTGGACAATTCATTATTAAAAATTCATTCGAATTTTGATGCTGGAACGACATCCATCTGATTTTGTTATTCTAGCTTTGTGCGGGAATGACTACGCCCATTTTTAAAAATTTTCTTAATCTCAGTACAAAAGTGACCTATGATAAATTTGAACTTGATCGGATATCTTCTTCTTCTTTGTCACGTTTTATACTAAGCCCGCCTACTCTGCGCCGTTGTTTTTATTTAACTACTACTAAATAGTGAGTTTGTGGAAATTGCCACCAGTGTACTTATGATGCATAAAATAAATATACTAAAGTATTTTTAAATCTTGAATATTAAAGCTAAGTTATTATAAACTACATTCAAATATTATATTATTATACCTTATAATAATATCAAATACATTTCTTTAATATCTATTTTTCACTTGAACTCATTTCAGGATAAGCTCCTCTTTTCACTGATTCTAAATATAAATCTGATGAAAGCTGAAAATCTGATTGACAATTCTGAATGGATGTTTCTATTAACTGGCGGCATTGGCTTGGATAATCCTCATGCAAATCCTGCCCGCTGGTTGGGCATCAATAGTTGGAATGAAATTTGTCGTCTCTCCGATTTGCCCAACTTTAAGGGATTACGCGAACATGTCACTAGCAATTTGAGTGATTGGAAATTGTTTTTCGACTCAAAAATACCCCAAGAAAATACAGCCATACCTAAGCCATGGTCCACTAAATTGACATTGTTTCAGAAGTTGTTGTTGTTGCGTTGCTTTCGTTCAGATAAATTAGTGCCGGCTGTTATGAAATTTGTTGGAGGTAAGTGACGTGAATAAATGAATACATGAAGCTACAGACTTTTGTGCTATATAATACCTGTATATGTGTATACATATGTGCCTGTACTTGTACGTACGAGGGTCTTTTGAAAAGTTCGTGTAAAGTCAGAGGGATGACAATACTGGGGCGTACCGAGATTATTTTTAGTTAGTAGCATCTCTTGGGAGAGCACACACCAAACAACGCTCGTAATTGCTTTTCAACAAACATTTGTATCATAACTTATACGATTGCATATTAATAAGTCTCTGAAAAGAGGAATGTATGACTTTGACACCCGCAATCTAATATACTATTTTGCTTGTCAAGCAGCAGCTTTCAAATGAACGCTACTCATTTTTGGTGACCGATCAGCCAGGCAGTGTGGTTGTGAGAGTCATGAAAATTAGAGCAAATTCTGAAAAAGTAGAAGATACAAGATTTATATTTTGCGCCTTTACAACACTACGTGTGATGATCTGAAATTCTATATTTTTATTGAAAATTTTGGTATTTTTTAGCATAAACTTACAATTAACGTTTTCTCTTATGAGCTTTATTTCTTCTTTTTCCAATGGGTTAAAAAATTCATCTCGCCAGAACGATGGAATTAGCTCGTGAACATTTTTGTCCGATGATTTATTACGATTTTCGACGTGGATTATCAAAACAAGAGTGAATTGATCAACTTACTTCGGGTTTTGCCGTTGAAGCACCACCACACACCACTACGAAACGCTTTGACAACGAATACCAACGTGTCCGTCGATCCTTGCGTCGATCCGTCGTCTAAAAATGGTTCTTGTGCCAGAAACCATCGATCATCCTCATAATTTTCTTTCTCTCCCTTGGGAGCATAGGGCTTTAGCAACAATCGATGCTGTTCGTCAATTGATACGACAAGATCGACATGTGACATATCGCGAGATAGAGGCGTTCTTTGACATTAGTGGGATCTGCATATATGCAATATTCCATGAACATTTAGTCGTCGGGAAGATTTGTTCAGGTAGGAAACCGCATAACTTGATAACTGCCCAAAAAAGAACTCTTGTCAATTGGCGTAAAGAAATGTTGGAGAAATTCAGTCACGGTGATTCAAAGCACGTCTATGACATCGTAAAAGATAATGAATCTAGGGTCTATGCATATGAACGGAGCAAAATTCAACAAAAGTTGTTCGCGGAAGGTATACCTCAAAGCAAATAGTTACTTATTTTTTCAGAAATTCTCTTCACATCGCAATTGTGCCACTAGAGAAACTTAACGTAACAGTAAATTCTGATTGGTATACAACCCTTTGTTTGCCAGAAATTTTCGAAGAATTAAGGAAAATCAACCGCCAAAGACGAATCATCTTTCAACAAGAACGACACACACAGGCGAGTTTTTGGGCACTCAAAAGAACGCATTAATGGGGCATGCGTCTACAATCCTGTTTTGGCACCTAATGATTTCTTTTTTTTCCCGAGCATCCAAAATAAAATATGAAGCCAACGCTTTTCAACGTCTGAATAAGCTGGAGGTATCACCTTCTGAGTGGCAAAAATGCTTCGAAAATTGGTTCAAGCGAATGCAGAATTGTATTGGCTTTCAAGAAGAGTATGGCAAACATGTTCACGGGTGGCTCGAAATTGGACGGAAGGGTTGGTGGGGGAGTATTCTGTAAGGAACCTCCCATCAAACTAAAATTTAGGCTCCCGGACCACGGTAGTGTTTTCCAAGCGGAGGTATCCACAATTAAGGAAGCGGTGGACTGGTTGCTTAATTCGGTAATTACCGTTAAGGAAGTAAATATATATTTACTCCGATAGTCAATCGGCAATTAGGGCTTTGGGCTCGCTGTTTGTGTGTTCGGGATTGGTCAGTGAATGTCTGGCTTCTCTCTCGATTGCATCCGAATACTTCGTCATCAGGCTCATTTGGGTTCCCGGGCACAGCGGCATAGAGGGAAACTGCTGGGCTGATGAGCTGGCTAGACAGGGAACGTTGGAGACGGCTTCGTCGCGAAATGAGAGAATCGGGTCTGCTCCTGGAAAGATGGGCCTCGAGTCAACTCAGCGAGCGCTGGGCTAGTGCGCAAACGTGCAAAGTCGCGAGATCCTTCTGGCCACGGGAAGAACGGGGACGCTTAAGGGAACTCCTAAGGCTAACAAAGCCCCAGCTCTCGAATTTGGTGGGCATCCTTACCGGACATTGTCCGTTAGGTGGTCATGCCGTGAGACTTGGGATTGCCTCAAGTCCGTTCTACAGAAACTGTCTGGAGGACGAGGTGGACTCATCTCAACACCTTCTTCTCAGCTGCCCTGCTCTCGTCTGGCAAAGACTTAGACATCTGGGCTCTCACTTTTTCGCTACGCATGCGGATATAGCCGGTGTAAATACCATACATTTGGTGAAGTTCATCAGTAGCTTGTTGCGGCTAACTACAAACGCAAATCAGTCTTCGTCGGCGTCGTCATAAAATGTATGGTCATCATCGTCTCTAATCCCAAGGCTCCTTCTTCCTTCCTTCTCCTTTCTCCTCTCCCATGTATGGCACCACAACGAACGAATTTTTAATATTTGTCCAAGTGAGCCCTTAGCTAAGGCAGCCATTTAACCTAACCTAAGAAGTATATTGTGAAAAACAATGAAGTCATTTTCATTATTATTTTACTGTATTTTCATTATTGACCGCAAAATGAATAAGGCAACTCTTGTATTGCGACGTATCTTCACCATCGACTGAAGTGATCGATGGGGTGCGGTTCTACAAAAGAAATGTACGCCAAAGATTTTGGTATCCCGATTGAGATTGCAACACCCAAATAACTGAAGCTGCGCTACCTGAAGAGGCTGCTGCCTTATCAGTTATTCAAGTTTTGCACAAATATTTGTGTATGAAAAAGTTATCTGCAAGATGGCTGCTGACTGTGCTCACAATCCACAACAAACGCCTCCTATGAAGTGTTCAAGCAAACAGTTGCCTCTGTGTCTGACAGATATTTAATTAACTCTTTGATGGACGTATACGCTTGCTGCAGTATTTTTCGCCTTCTTTAAATACACATGTGTGTGTATATCACATACATACAGACATAAACACATGGATGCTTGTGATGTCTTCTCAATAATGCAAGCTGAAAAATGTATGCCGAGGGGCTATTTGAGAAATATGAAAAGCAAAATCTATGTCTGTAAAAAGATGACTCTTTTCCATATTTTACCTTTTCTAACATTATATATCATGTCGGATGTCATAAATGGGTGGATGATCATTCTGGGTTCGAAGCCCACTGTCAACATGAAATGTTAAATCATAGACAAAGTTTTTTCCAGCAGCGCACTATGGACCAGAAGACTGAAATGAGTGGCCGGAGCTCTGTAATCCTAGGCTAGGAAAAAGTCACCTAAGTGTGGGCCATATTTGAAACTAACTAGCACGTCGCAGCATGGCCATTACGTTTCATAAATTAAAATAATTTCTCATACGGGGTGATTCAAGAAGAGCGTAATGAATATAAAAAAATTTGTTGAAATTATTTTTTTTTATCATATTTTATCATGCTTTTTAGTCTATGCCATTTATGTGTGAAACACAATATCCGCGAGTTCTCTGGCAACGCAGGATGTGCATTAGGCCGGGTCGATTTGTGGGGAGCCAAAATATCGCCCATTGCTCTGCGAAAATCATATTCTAGGGATCAAAATAAGAAACTTTGCTGAAGCAACCATACCTCTAAAACGAATTCTGATGTCCCCCAATTTGGGTCGAACTTTTTAGTTTCTTTTCTCATGGCCAAAAATGGTGATATTTTGAAATGATTGTATGGGGAACCCCCCAGGGGAGTTCCAGGGGGATTGCCACTGGCATGGGTGGATCGGCCGTCCAAAGTTAGTGGGGGTCGGCCATACATTTGGACTCGATTGGAGCACTCTAAAGGGGTCAAAGTGGGATTTTTCGTTCGACCCAAATTGGGGGACATCAGAATTCGTTTTAGAGGTATGGTTCCTTCGGCAAAGTTTCTTATTTTGATCCCTAGAATACGATTTTCACAGAGCAATGAGCGATTTTTAAATCGACCTGCCCTAATGTGCATATTAAAATTCTTCTTGATCTCTTGACATAGTTCGGCCTTGATATCATTTATAATGCGCATGATTTCGTTCTACAGCTCTGGAATCATCTCCGACTTATTGACATAGATCATATCTTTCACGCAGTCCCAGAGAAAGAAGTGCAAGGGTGCCGAATTGCAAGATCTCGGCTGCAATAGTGCCAAAGTTAATGATTTACACTTATTTCTATCGTTTGCGTTTTGCCTCAGTTCAGTTCAGTTGAGATCATGATCATGAGTGAGTTAATTCGTCATGCAGGCTGCATCGCCATGATCCTCTTAGTCCAGCTCTGCGTCTATACCCTTATGGGTTCTACTCCAAAGCTATCGTTGGTATTTCTTAGGCTGGCTTTCTGAGGGTGTCCATCCAATGAGATAATGCGTCCTGGGAACTTCGTTCGCAATAGGGTCATTGCTTGATGCGTAGTGTGGCAAG
This sequence comes from Anastrepha obliqua, assembly GCF_027943255.1. Lineage (NCBI taxonomy): Eukaryota > Metazoa > Arthropoda > Insecta > Diptera > Tephritidae > Anastrepha > Anastrepha obliqua. Next base: position 101,931,887 of record NC_072896.1, on the reverse strand, counting down.
TGGCACCGTGCTTTTAAAACCACGCTTTCTAATGCAGACCATAACAAGCTTGTTTCATGACACGATATATTTATCATTTACCGTAACAGTGTTACCAGCATCATCTTCGAAAAGGTACGGTCGAAGTTCAGACTCGGTCGGGGAGCGAGCTTAAAAACCATACCAAACAGTGACTCGTAGTGGGTGCACAGTTTTTCTTGAATGACATGTAGATTTTTAGTATCCTAAATGCGGCAGTTTTACTTGTTAATGCGGGCGGCCGCTGTAGCCGAATGGGTTGGAGCGTGACTACCATTCGGAATTCACAGAGAGAACGTTGGTTCGAATATCGATGAAATACCAAAATGAGGAAAAAGTTTTTTCTAATAGCGGTCGCCCCTCGGCAAGCAATGGCAAACCTTCGAGTGTATTTCTGCCCTGAAAAACCTTCTCATAAAAACCATTTGCCGTTCGGATTAATGTTGCAGTCCCTCAGTTTGTGGAACAACTTCAAGACGAACACTACAAATAGAAGGAGGAGCTCGGCCAAACACCTAATAGAAGTGTATGCGCCACTTATTTATTTTACTGCTTAACGCATCCCTTTAGGTGAATATTTGCTTCATCGCTCATGACGCAATACGCGAAATGTTATGCTTGCCAAACAATGAGTTTCATAAACGGTTTAGATCACTTTTACGCGCTATTCAACTGAGTATCGCTCCACAACTAAGTTTTCCATAGTCTGTTGTACCAATTACTTGAAAAAATTAAATTAACCTATCACAAATAATTGTTGTTAAAGACCTCGATCACCCTTCAATCACTCTATACTTATAATCCTTATTGTTTGCTTTCTCTTTACAGAACAACTTGGACCCGAGTTCGTCGATCCGCCACAATTCGATCTAATGGCCTCATTCTCGGACTCTCATTGCTGTATACCATTAATTTTCATTCTAACACCAGGCTCCGATCCCACAGCAACACTATTGAAATTCGCCGATGAACAAGGTTTCGGTTCTAATCGTCTATTTTCACTCTCGCTCGGTCAAGGTCAAGGACCGATTGCTACGAAAATGATAGACGAAGGCATTAAGCTCGGCAATTGGGTTGTTCTGCAAAATTGCCACTTGGCCAAGAGTTTCATGCCTATGTTGGAGAAAGTATGCGAGAATTTGGTGCCCGATGCGACGCATCCAGATTTTCGCCTCTGGCTCACCTCATACCCAGCTGATCATTTTCCCGTTGTTGTCTTACAAAATGGCATAAAAATGACAAATGAACCGCCAAAGGGTTTGCGTTCAAATATAACGCGTTCGTTGTTAAGCGATCCGATCAACGATCCCGAGTGGTTCGAGTCGTGCAAACAGACACAGACTTTCAAGCAATTAATCTATTCGCTGTGCTTTTTCCATGCAGTCATACAGGAGCGTCGTTACTTCGGTCCCATCGGCTGGAATATTCCCTATGAGTTCAATGAGACTGATTTACGTATCAGTTTAATGCAGCTGAAGATGTTCTTGGATCAATATGAGGGCGTGAATTATGATGCTTTGCGTTATCTGACTGGGGAATGCAATTATGGTGGACGTGTCACGGATGATTGGGATAGACGAACATTGAAAACTATACTGAATATTTACTATAGTCCTGACGTGCTGGATCTGGAAAATCGCCATTGTTTCGATGATGAAAACATTTATTATATACCAGTTTTTAAGGAGTTGGAGTTGTATTTGAATTATACGCGCGAGTTGCCAATTCAAACGGCGCCGGGTATATTTGGATTTCATGCAAATGCGGACATCATGAAGGATCAGCATGAGACGGATATGTTGTTGAGCCATACCTTACTGACACAGGTAAGCGTACACAAAGTTGAAGAGGGAAACAGAAAGAGTAATAATGCATACTCGCCGCTTGATTTAGTAAAAATAGTTAGTTCATGTTTTTTTGACCGAAATTATTAACAGTGTTTTTTTGTTATGCAAATCAATGCATTCACAGGATCGTTTGGTAAGTCTGCATTTCAAGTAGTTATTTGAAAAATATTAGTGTTTCAATATTGTTTTGCTCGTGTTATTGTTGCTTTCTCACAGGATTTCTATGAGCGTCGTGTAAGTATGGAATTTTTTTATATTGAATTCCCGTTCTGTTTCTTTACTAAAACTCAAAGCTTTTTCACGCTTTTTACATACATACATGCATAGATGTTGGAAAAATCCCATATCTATTATATTGAGACCTTATCCAAACGTTACCCTGAGAATCTCTTCCTACCCACTGCCCCAACCCATCCTTATATTCCTTGTTTCTTCCTTAAGGACACTAGCACTTCGTCAGCTGGCGATGAAGGCGAAGGCAAGAAAGCTTTAACACCCGAAGAAGTGGTGACCAATGTTGCCACCGACATACTCAATAAGTTACCCAAAGACTTTGATCGTGACGCTGCTATTTCACGCTACCCAACGAGCTATCATCAAAGCATGAATACTGTACTCGTGCAGGAGATGACACGTTTCAATGCTTTACTCGTCACTATTCGATCCAGTTTGGTTACGTTACGTAAAGCGATTAAGGGTGAGTGCGAAAACAAAATTGATTTATTTTGTGCTACAAGGAGAGCTAATTACATACAGTTGCGTGTACTAAATTAGTAGCGCGATAGTTCGACCAGTTTTAGCTACTTTTCTTGTTATTTTTTAGTATTTCGTATAAAAATACAGTTCATCTCGGTCTCAAACTTTGTACCAGATTTATAAAAATTCGACAGATTTTCGTGAAAATTTTAAACTTTTTAATCAGATTTAAAAAGGAAAAAATCTGAGTACGCAGTCGTATGGCTCATTGAATTCTTATAAAGGGTGGTTAAGTTATAAGGGCCGGTGTTGATTTTAAACAAAATACAATTTTTTTAAGAAATTATTATCATTTCTCTTTATTATGATAATATTGGTATAGCTCAATTACGTATGGAATAAAATATAGACCAAATGGCCGCCGCGGTCTCGGCGGCATACCTCCATCCGATGGCCCAAATTTTCGATGACGCTGAGGCATAATTGAGGTTCTATGCCGTTAATGTGCCGAGTTATCTCATCCTTTAGCTCTTGAATTGTTACTGGTTTATCAACATACAAATTCTCTTTCAAATAACCCCAAAGAAAAAAGTCCAACGGTGTCAAACCACATGATCCTGGTGGCCAATTGGCATCGTCGCGACATGAGATTATTCGGCCATCAAATTTTTCGCGCATTTTCGTTAGCTGTGTGACAAGTGGCACCGACCTGTTGAAACCACATATCGTCCGCATCCATATCTTCCAATTCGGGCCATAAAAAGTTCGTTATAATCTTCCGATAGCGAACACTATTCACAGTAACTGCCTGACCGGCCTCATTTTGGAAAAAATACGGCCCAAAGATTCCGCCGGCCCATAACCCGCTCCAAACAGTCACTCTTTGTGGGTGCATTGGTTTTTCGGCAATCACTCTTGAATTATCATTCGCCCAAATGTGACAATTCTGTTTATTGACGAATCCACTGAGGTGAAAATGTGCCGCATCACTGAAGATGATTTTCTTCGAAAATTGGTCATTCACTGTTGCCATTTCCTGCCACCATTCTGACCATTGACGACGCTTGAAGTGGTCAAGAGGCTTTGGTTCTTGAGTCAATTACACCTTGTAGGCTCGTAAATGCAAGTCTTTATGCCTAATGTTCATCAACGACGAGCGTGAGAGGTGCAATTGTTGGGCACGATGACGAGTTGAGGTGGACGGCTCTTCAACCACACTATCGCGAACAGCAGCAATATTTTCTGCAGTACGAGCTGTACGAGCATGCACTGGTGTTTTCACATCTCTTTCAGACCCGGTTTGCTCAAACTTTTGCACAATTTTTCCGATTGTACGCACATTAGGACGATTAAATTGACCGAAAATATCACGAAATGCGCGATATGCATTTTGATTTGAACGGCCGTTTTCATAATAAGCCTGAATAATTTTAACGCCTTGCTCGATTATATATCTTTCCATGGTTCAAATTGAATTAGTCTGGGATTAAAAAGTGTCAAATGAAATGCAGAAAAAAACTTGACTTTTAGGTGTGGTTCACATTCAACATCGGCCCTTGAAATCTAACCCCCTTTACAATAAAGTGTGAGTTTAAAGTCCATTAAAAATCTAGTTGATTTTTGAAATTTTTTTTTTGCTAACGGTGGCGAGCATTTCCTTCCAAATAAAATACTTCCGAACATGTAATTTATATGGAAGAAATTTAGATTTTTGAGTGACTTCAAACTCTCACTTTCTTGTTCTTCTTATGCGGTTTTAGCCGAGTTTAACAAAGCGCGCAAGTCCTTTCTTTCTCGTGCTAACCGGCGCCAATTGGAAACACTAAGTGGAGTCAAGTCTCTCCCCACCTGATCTTTTCAACGCAGTGAAGGCCTTCCTCTTCCTCTGTTACCACCAGCTGGTAACGTTTCGAATACTTTCAGAGCTGGAGCGTTTGTAGACATGCGGGCGATATGACCCAGCCGACGGAGCCGCTGGATCTTTATTCGCTGTGCTATGTCTATGTCATCGCCTACGATATCCGCCTTCGCCAACGTGCAAAGGCCCAAAAATTTTTCGTTATTCGGGCAGGTTATTTACTCACGATGTCGCAGTGGATGGAGGATGCGTGAATAACGTGCATTCGTAATCGAAACGTATTTCGAGACTATTGCTTGTCGTCGATTTTGTTCACGTTCCAATATTCGAGATATACAGGTATGTGATGCTGCAAGGGAAGATTTGGAGATTCGTTCATGGTCTGATTTTGAAAATCGTCGAGGGCAAGCAATTTCTGTGTACGTTGTCTCTTATCGGCGCATGCTGAACAATTATTTTTTTGCAAATAATGACAGAACATCCTCCCTTCAGTACACATACATGACGCTACGCTGCACACGACCACAGAAGTCATGGCGATGCTGCGAGATTTATTCCCTACTAAGCTGAGAGTCGTTTCGATGACTTAATCTGGCCGCCCAGGTCGCACGATCTTACCTCTATGGACTTTTTTCTGTGGGGATACCTCAAAGGTAAAGTCTATGACACAAACCCAGCGACCATCTACAGATCGATCGCGAGGTTACTGCCATACCGACCACCTTCAATACCATTTAAAAATTTCGGAAATTTTCTTTTAAAACAATTAAAAATATATTTGTGCCAAAATTTATAAATTTCTTTAAATCCTTCACACATGCACATATAAATATACGTATAATTCTATCTTCACATCATTCATTGACTTCTAGCTCCTCCTTCTCTTCCTATTAGAGCTCCTCTTGGTCATCATCCTCGCTAATTAGTACCGACTTGATATTTGCGATCTCTCGTATTTGTACTGATTTCTCATCCATTTCTGTGGAAGCGTCTTCCGTAAATTCAATTTTTTGTGCAGTTTTAGCGGTTTGTTGACTTTTTCTTTTCATTGAAGATGGTTGTTTTGAGCTGCCCGACTCTTCTTCACTGGATCTACCAGTGACTAGGTCGAGTGGTGTAGTTGTATCATGGATTTCGGTGAGATCATATTCCGTTTTAATATGCGAAGATGTTGCTGATGTTTCTGTGATTCCACCGAGTGGAACTATTCCAGTATCGTCATTTGTGTCTTTGAGCTGGGAAATTTTGTTGCAAATTTCTTCTATGATTAAGCGCAAGCCACATTGATCGCTTGAACAACTTTGAACGCTTCTACTTGTGCACAATTCCTCTTCGTCCACACTTTCATTGTCTTCTGCTGGGCCTAAAAAGTTGAGAAGCTCTTTATAGATGTGATTTACAACTCTTGCTTTTAATTTATCTTCATTTTTTACGTCCTCTTTATCTTCTCCGGTTGCTCCGGACCCGGCATCGGAAAAATCAAAAAGGAACTGTAAAGAAGAGTGGAATTAATATGAGTAGCGAAAATATATGAATGGAATACCTTTAAGGACATTTACCTATCTTCATTAATTAGTAGAACCTAAGCCTACGGCTAACTGAGTGCAATGTCCTTCAAGCTGAACTAGTTGGGTTGGTGCGTGACTACCATTGGGCAGTGCCCGGGGAGGGAACCCTGGGCGTGAAACATCAAATGATAGAAAAAGTTGTTTGTAGTGCAGTTGTGTATTTCTGTCATGAAAAAGCTTCTCATAAAACTGTAGGTCCCTTAATTTGTGGAAAAACACAAAGACGCATACCATAAATAGGAAGCGGAGCTCGGTCAAACTCAAAGCAGTAGTTAGTAGTGTTTTGGTTTAGGGACTCGCCGGTTGTAGCACAACCGATCATTATCTACTCTGATATTTAAGCTGCCTTTAAATCTCTGTAGTGCAATAATATTTTCGTCAAAGCAATAATTGAGTGTAGAGCTATTCTAAATGTGCTGTGCAAGCGGTGAACCAGAAACATTGTCTAAGTTGCTGTATATAGAGACATTCCTGGAAATTGCATCGCGGAGGTGCTAGTGAGGTGGCAAACTGATCTAAAATCAGTCAACTCGGTCCTGCATGTGGGCATCATTTTATCCTCAAGCAAGCTATGGCTCAGGTCGGTCTATATCACGAGGTCAACAATAGATGAACCACGGAGCCCTCTTGTGAGGTAACTAAAATCCTCTCATGAAAAGCCCAAAATTGTGCAGTATAGCAACAACACACCTGAGCTTTCAAGCTCTAAGTTAATCAGTCTTTGTTTGACTTGATATGCAGTTACTTTTTGTGCTCTCATCGTCACGTAGAAGAATCAGGATTTAATAGCTTTTTGGAGGATTAAGTCAAAAATAATGCCAGAAAATACAATTAGCACGACACAGCTAAAACAATTAAGTAAACAAAAGAGTTATTGATAAACATCAAAATACAATATAAACTTACTGCTTCAGGAATGGGCAGGCGTTCAGATACAAAGCTGTCTATACTCTTATAGCTTGGTGAAGCTACTTCATGTTTCACATGGTATTCTGATTTAACGATGGACACCACTTTTTCCAATTCACTGGAAGAGCGTGATGAAGATTGTACGAAATTGAGAGGATTTCTTGGCGACAACAGATTTAATTGTGAGGGAGATTTTCGCAGTTGGCAAAATTGATTCATGTGTTCACTTTCGAATATAGAACCTCTTTGGAAAGTTTCTTCAATAACATTATTGACTAAATCTTTCACCATCTCATTAGCCAGACGCTCCACTGGCGTTTTCCAACGCCGCCCAGGCACAACTTGTCGTATCAACTTTCGTACCAAAGCTCTGACTTCGCGATCTTCCTCTGGACATTCGCATGCGGTACAAGAGCAGGTTGAATTCTCTTCCGAACTGAAATAATATAAATCCAGATCGAGTAGACGATCCACAATTTCGTTTGCCGTAAACGTGCATATATCGTAGGGTTCCAATAGTGTGAATATGTTTGTGAATAGCATATCGATGATATAATCTATTGTTTCCTTGGTTTCAATCTCTTTCAATATGTCATTTAGATCAGGAAATATTGCTTTCTTGAGTTTATAATGCAAAGAATCATAATTCAATGGATTTTGTATGACATACAATGAATCTAACCAGCGTTGTATGTCAGTATCGATAACTCGTGCCATGTCCACAACTTCAGCTTCCGCCTTATCATGAGCAATGCCTGGAATGTCATTTTCCAAAATCATATTAAGATACTTGCGGCATATGTCGGCACTTGCCATATAGGAATCAGTATATATTTGCTCATAAATTTGGCGCATTTCATTTTCCTTCTGTCGTAGTCCGGCCTCGGCGGCTTCACGGCGCCAACGCTCCTTCTGCGCCAGCATAACAACATATTGAAGTAGGCGTTGCTCTTGCATGCGACCCAGTTCCTCGGATAGGAAGCGCATAAGCCAGCCGATGGTGCAACCTTCATATTCGTGAATCATTGCCTCCAGTTCCTCTTTATAGAGCTCTTGTAAAAGCTGTTGTGCATGCTGCTTGTTGATTTCTATCGATTTGCGGAATTCCGCGTATTCAGGATGTTTAAGATCGTCTGCGCTTGGTATTTGTTCTGTGATCTCTTGGATTTCCTCGGATTCCTCAAGTATTTTTTCTTCTTCGAGTCGATTAATGGTATCCGATTTTATTTGAATTTGTTGGGTCTTTTGGATGAGACATTTCGGCATTATTTTCTGTTTTACTGCTTGCTTACGCAACGTCTAAGAATTATGAGAATAAGACAGTAATGTGAGATATTTACATACATAATTAGGAAACACTACACAATATTGCATACTCACCGATAGTGTTTCATACATCTTTTGAAGATTTTCATCAGAACAAAAATTTTGTTCGATTTCCAAGAAACGTTGCTTGGGTGTCGCCCATTTTTTAAGCTTCGCGAACGGACACACAAGCTTCGTAAATTTGACCGCACGTTTCTCTAAATCATCCATACGCGCTTCGAATTCCTTGCGGCCACCTACAAAGTGTCTGCGGGAAGGATTGACGCCATACCGCAACTGCGGTCCATAGAACTCTGAGTTGGGACTACCCAGCTGACTGAGAATATTCTCTTTTCGCCAACACTTAGGTACACGACGACGTTTAATTTCCAATTGACGCATTTCCCTGTCGTATTCGACTTGGTTTTTGTGCAATGAGGCATCACGACGCGCTAGTATCTGCTCATAACTCTGCTCGATGCGTGTCTTAGATTTCGCATGCATTTCCTCTTCGCGTTTATTAAACATACCAATAAGAATTTCGAGTCGCAACATCTGACATTCTTGTATATACTCTTCGCGCTCAATCCAATGTTCCCATTCGAAAGCCTGTAAGATAATACTGTGTTCGGGTGTTTTAGCTTTTTCTTTTACTTCTTCTATTTGCCGGCGTAGATTCTCTTTTAGTGCCTGTGCGAAAGCCCAGCGTTTTCGCATACGTTCTAGTACTTCGACTTGATATAAACCGGGAGGACCGTCGCCAGGCAATATGGTGGGCAATTTAAAAAGCTCTATTTGCTCTAATTCATCCTGCTTATTCGATACATCGGGAAGAAACGGCAGGGTTTGCGCAGATGATTCGCTTGAAAGAAGAAAGAAATAGCACATTTTGGCAACTGAGAAATTTTTGGGAGATAACGTTGTCTTAAAGTAAGAAAAAATTATAAATGTTTAGAATTTTTTTTATTATCAGATTTCTTTCAAAAAGTTAATTTATTATAGCTTTAGAGTAGTGATCGGCACGCTTAACTCATCGGCTAACTGAGCGCTCTGCCTCCCAAGCCTATTTTATGCCACAGACATAAAAAGCGTTAAAGTCGCAGTATGACCAAGGAGCAAGCCAGAATTTTTTTATATCTTTATAGAGAGGAAGTTTGAAGAATTGGTAAGAAATCATTGAACCATCGATAATGGCGAGATGAAGTAAGATCTTCCACAAGCGAGCTTGGCTGGCTGAGAGAGGCTGCAGATGAAGAAAACTGATGTTACCTGTCATGTCCGACCATCGCAGATTCTCCAGCCCTTAAGCAGAAGGGACTGTAGGCAGATGATTGTACTGTTGACGGGCCACTTTCTGTGGGCGAATCACATGGAAAAGGTAGGTATCTCAGACAATGCACTCTGTCCAGCTTGTGGAGAGGAGGATGAGACGGTGGGCCACTTTCTGTCCATACGCCCGGCCTTTGCTCGAATCATACTTGAGGTCTTTGGCACTGATGTGTTCTAAAGCGACCACCTGGGCTCCTTAGCACACAAGTTCTACTCAGATTTCTTCGGAGGTCGGGTAGATTTAAAGAAAATTAAAAAGGGAACCCGAGTGCAGTACAAGGGACTTAATTGTGCAACAAATAGTACTGTATGTGCTAGTTCGTCCCAACAAAACAAAAATGGATATTCTTTAATCGGATTTGGACCCGATTAGATGTGCTATCTGGCATGCAAGTTCTGTGACTCATCTTTTGTGCTTCTATTCGAAACAGTTTTCTTAAAGTGAGAGGCTGTAAGATGCGAGCAGTAGACAAGCATTGGTGTTCATATCGGGCATAGAGGTGTTTGTATCGGGCAGAGAGTGCCTTTGCTTATCTGTTCATCTTCTATGCCATATACCCTTATCTACGAACGCCCGTCGTATCCGAATGGGTTGGTGCGTGACTATTATTCGGTAGTGCACGGGTCGAAACTCCGGACATGAAACACTAAATGATAGACAAAGTATTTTCTAATAGCGGTCACCCTTCCGAAAGCAATGGCAAACCTCCGATCATATTTATGCTGTTCGGAGGTGGCATACAACTGTAGGTACCTTCATTTGTGACAAAACATCAATTCGCACACTATAAACAGGAGGAAAAGCTAGGCCAAATACCCAGAAACGGTGTACGCTCCAATTATTATTATTATTATTGTTATCGGGCACCCATACTGAGTACGGTCAACTCATTTATAGCTTGGCTGCTTTCGTTCGCTGTGTTCGCTTTCTGAGGCTTCACAGCAATCGAGTGATTTTATATTATAGTGTCCTGTCTACTGGTTGCGTTCATTAAGCTTATAGGTGCTTATAAACTATTTTTAAATATCTATTTTAAATATCCACTTCGACAAAAATTTAAAATATGTCCGTTTTGATACAATACACGGGGAGGGGAGGAGAAAGGGAGTGGGAAGGAGCCAGATAGGTGGACGAAAAGAGGCTTTGGAATAGAGGATGATGACCAATAGTGGCGATTTACGTTTGTATTAACCGCTTCAAGCTACTGATGAATTTCACCAGATGTGTGATATTTAAATCTGCAATATTCGTAGGTTTAGCAAAAAAGTGACATCCCAGATGTCTGAACCCTTGACCGACGAGAGCAGGGTAGCAGGTATCTTTCCAGTAGCAGGCCACAGGTTCTCAAGGGAATCTCAATCTTCTCATTTTACGATGAAACCGTATCCAGGGTCCCTTGTTTTGTAAGCTCACCGGCCCAGCAGTTTTTCTCTATGCCTAGAACCAAAATGAGCTTAATATCGAAGTATTCTGATGCAATCGAGAGAGAAGTCAGGCAATCCCCGACTAATTACGAACGCACAAACAACGAACCCAAGGCCTTAATTGCCGCTTGGGTGTCGGAGTAGATATTTACCTCCTTTACAGTAATTACAGAAGCAAGCAACCAATCCACTGCTTATTTAATTGAGGCTACATCTGCTTTGAAAACACTACAGTGGTCCGGAAGCCTAAATTAGAGTTTGATGGGGAGTTCCTCGCGGAATACTTCCCCATCAACTCTTCCGTCCAACTTCGAGCCATCCGTAAACATGTTTGCCATGTACCGCCTTCAAATGTTACACCCCGCTCACTCTTCCCTTGAGGGAATATGAATGGAAAAATTTCCGCTCGGACCTAGCGAGGGTGTACAATGATCTAGCACCATGGGATGAACTCGAAGTTTTTAATAACGCTAGAGTGCCCATAGCTTAATTCTAGATTATAGCCCGAGCACCTCAATCTGATTGCGGTGCGTGCAGTAGCAGTTTGCCGTGTTGCGTTGGCTGAATTGTGCCCTACGGTTACTTCTTACGGTTCGAAACCATATCAGAGGGTATTACAAAAAAAGCCACAGCCGAGGTCGCCTTTTCTCGATAGTGAGCGAAAGGCACTAAGCTTTTTCTTATATCCTAGGCACGTGAATCGTTGCCTCATGAAAGTGTATAGGCGTGTCCAAGCTTCAACTAGCGGGAATTGCGCTTGGCGTTAAGCATTTTGTGGTTACTCTTAGAAGAGCAAATAAAAAATGTAGATTGTGCATTAAAATTTATATTTTTTAGGTTTTTTTCAATTTCCCGTACATTAGTTCATTTTCGCAGACTATAAACTGATTTCAGTTGAAGTTTCACATTTTCGAAAAAAATTCCATCTTCACTCACCGGTACAACGATTGCGTGCCACGCGTCTTAAATGGCTTCTTCTTTTCCTCTTCGAAAAATTTGCCATAAGTGAAACAATCTACCGGACTGCCTGACTTGGTGGAAGATTGACTTAACTTTACTTCAATTACATTCACCTTTGTTTTAGGATTCAAGTGATGCAGACCCAGAGGCTTGGATTTACATTCGCTGGGTGACATGACAACATTCGGTACGCGTCTTTCGGCTGGATTGTTGGCGCCTGAGAAGGGCACAATGGATTAAACAATATTTTTGCTTCTCCTATTTCCTAATATGTTTCGTAATAAAGTACCTGCTTTCATGCGCGTCGATAGGCGATCGACGCGACTTTCCAGCGAATTCGTTGAGCCGGATTTTAAGGAGCTACGGTCACGCGCTATCGCAAAATCGTTCAACTCCTTTCGTATGGCGAAATGTTCGAATTCAGGTTCTTTCGAAAACATTATCTCATGCCTTGGATATAGCTTGACGATCCCAGCATTCTCATGCCCAAGCCTCATCGATTTTTGAGGGCCCTTTTTACGAGGCGTTATGTACTCGGAGTCGCACATGCGATCTGCACTTGGACGACGACCAGCGTAGGGCATCGTTTGGCATAGAAGTAATTAATAAATTCGCCTTTTTTTTGCTTAAAAACGTAAACAAAGTATAAAAATATTTAGTTGTCAAAGCGAAAATTCTAAAATGACTCAAGAAAATCGATTTTTTCACACCTACCTTACATATACATGTGTATATGTATGCGTTTAGTAATAGATTTCAATTTGTTATGGTTTCGTCACGTTTGCTTTTATTGTGTGCACAGGCTTCCCATTTACTTTACGCCAAATCAGCATAAATTCTATTTATTTCTGAATTTATTACTTTTTTATGTGACACAGGTCTTGTTGTGATGTCCGCCGCTATTGAGGCTGTATATCGTAGCGTATTGATAAGCAAAATCCCAGCGATGTGGGCTGGTAAGTCGTATCCGAGCCTAAAGCCACTGGGGAGCTACATAAGTGATTTTCTGCAACGTTTGGATTTTTTGCAGGTAAGTTTTCTTTTCACCACCCCTGTCATGTATAACAAGTCGCTGTTGCCAAGCAATGCTTTGATATGTTCAAATGTTATTGTAGTTGTTTTGGGAGGTGTGAGATGGGCGGTTATACATACAAGTATGAAGTACTACGAAGGGAAATGGGCCATTGATTAAATATTTCACCGTCTAAACGTAATTGAAATACATTAAATTGGGATAATGTAACGGATTTCTACCCAAATCTGGTGGATTTGAAATGCTTAATAATATTTATATGATTTATTGTTTTATGAAGCATCAAAAGGTAGCTATTTTTAGTACTTTCAAACGAGTGGTTAAAAAAGTAGTAAAAAAAAAAATTAAAAATATGAAATACTTATATAATGGTTGTCAAAAAAGTCTTGCGGTATTTTTATTGAATTTTCAATTGTTCATAAAATTGGTTATAATAATGCGATTTAAATCAAATATGTGCCGTTTTGTTCGATGACGAGTTCCCAACGAGATGCCAACTTTATAATGCCCCTCTTATAGAAGCTCGCTTCCCTATTGTCAAAAAACTTGGAGAGCCAATTTTCACAGGACTCTCTTGTGGACAACTTCCGACTACCAAGCTCGTTCGCCATGGACAGAAATAGGTGGTAATCACTTGGTGCGAGATCCGGACTATACGGTGGATGCAAAAGAACCTCCCATCCGAGCTCCTGGAGCTTCTGGCGCGTCACCAAAGATGTGTGTGGCCTGGCGTTGTCCTGATGGAAGACAATTCGGCCTCTGTTGATCAAAGATGGCCTCTTCTGCATGAGTGCTGCATTCAAGCGGTCCAGTTGTTGGCAGTACAGGTCCGAATTGAGCGTTTGGCCATAGGGGAGCAGCTCATAGTGGATGATTCCCTGCCAATCCCACCAAACACACAGAAGAACCTTCCTGGCCGTCAATCCAGGCTTGGCCACCGTCTGGGCAGCTTCACCGCTTTTCGACCACGACCGTTTGCGCATTACATTGTCGTAAGTGACCCACTTTTCATCGCCAGTCACCATCCGCTTCAAAAACGGGTCGATTTTGTTGCGATTCAGAAGCGATTCGCATGCATCCATACGGGCAAAAATGTTTTTTTGCGTCAAGTCGTGTGGCACCCATACATCGAGCTTCTTTTTGAATCCAAGCTTCTTCAAATGGTTTATAACGGTTTGATGACTCATGCCCAGCTCTTGGCCGATGCTACGGCTGCTACTATGCCGGTCTCTTTCGATCAATTCAGCGATTTTATCGGAAATTTCGACGACAGGCCTTCCGGACCGTGGCGCATCTTCGATCACCTCTGCACCAGAACGAAAACGTTGAAACCATCGTTGTGCGGTGGAAATGGAAACTGTATCGGGTCCATAAACTGTACAAATTTTATTGGCAGCATGAGATGCATTTTTGCCTTTATCGTAGTAGTACTGTAAAATATGCCGTATTTTCTCTTTATTTTGCTCCATGCTTGCGACGCTATAACTCACGAACGACTAAAAGCAAACAACAATTAATCAAACACGTGTTAGCACGTGAAAAGAGCTTTCCAAAAAGCTCTAGCGTGAACCGATGCGACGAATACAACTAGAACTACGCGCTTGCAAAGACAAGCGTGCGAAAATACCGCAAGACTTTTTTGACAACCTTTATTAAAACATAAAATATAATAATTTATATTACTCGAATTTGTATCATAAAAATCTCCCTGTTAGAGGAAATAAAAGCTTTATTTGCAAAATTGGTTATAAGAGTTCCAAGTGTTCGCAATACCTTTTCGTATAAAATAGCTTAGCTTGTATTTGCCGCAGAATTGCGTTTTAGTGTAAAAAAAAATTACAGCCAAAAATGGCCGACACGCAAGCTATTATCCGAAAGGATATATTAGGCAGAACCTTAAGTGGTAGTTCGCAAACTTCAAGGTTGATAGAAAAATGTATGATATGCCAGTAGTTTTGATTAAAGAAATTTATATATTTTATAATGGTGATGCCTGGGACTTTACCTGCATAAAGCAACACAATTTCTATCAACAATCCAGCTAGAAGTATTGAAGCAGAATTGTGTTTCTCATTTGCTGCCTTTTTAGCAATAAATTTAGGTTACTCTGGCGAATAATACCCCCAATACCTAAACATTTTTCTTGAAATCAAAAAATTAATCAAAACACGAATTTAATACAATAAACTCCATGCTTCGGCACAGTTACGGGACCCCAGAAATACAAAATCAGATCCCGAGAATTCCGGGATCTGTAAATTCTCGAAAATTGAAATCGTTGACCTGCTTTATTAGAACAATCGAACACTTTCACTTCTTAATCTATAATTTTTTATTCATGCAGCCGAACGATGCTATCTTTAAGACCTTGCATCAGTCCTGAATGAGCCACGAGCCGTTGATCTTTCAGGAATCTACACAAAATAAGTTAAATCGTATCTGCGAGGCCAAGGCGGCTAATAAATCGATTATCGAATTTAGTACGATATCGATTATTTGCTAGATAGGTAGATAGATTTGAGCGTTGCACTTTGACCTCAAGGTCTTTTTTGCCCTCTACTCATCATACTACCTCATCGAGACCCAACTGCAATTGACCGAGATTTTTCAACCTTCTCCGAGCTGTAGTACCACATTCAAAAAGATGGGTTACGAGGGCAGTTCAATAAGTATCCGTGTTTGATGACAGAGGGCGTTGCTAAGGGAAGTTGGTGTTAGCATCGTGTGCTGCCATCTATCAAACGACGTGATTTTCGCTATAATGGAAAAAGAACAGTATCGTTCGGTAATTCGCTTTTTGTTTTAGATGGGAAAAAATTCGAGGAGATAAAAGCAAACTTGGATGCTGTCTATGGAGATGCTTCCCCATCAATGACCACAGTTAGATATTGCTGCGACGGATTTAAACGTGGGCGAATATCCGTTTTTGATGACAAGCAAAAAAGACGCCCGGCAGACGTGGTTACCGAGGAAATCATTCAAAAAGTCCATGACATGACTCTCGCTGATCGACGAACGAAAGTGCGCGAAGTAACAGAGACCATAAGTGTGGAACGGCTATCAATATTTTATATATAAGTTTTTTGTTTTTTTTTACTTACTTTATTTGCAATCTGTCATGTTAACATTCAGCAAATGTGATCAATTTTTATTAGTTAGCGATTAAAAAATTGTTGATCCGATGGGCTCACAAGGAACAAGAAGCGGATGCGGCTGTTTACTTCGAAGCAGTAGAAGGAATTTTTGTGTCGAGTTGATGAAACCTGGATTCATTATTACACACCAGAAACTAAGCCAAAATCAAAACAATGGACTCCCGGTGAATCTGCTCCAAAGAAGGCGAAGACAGTCCCATTGGATGGAAAGGCCGTAGCCATTGTTTGGGATGCGAACGGCGTCATCCTCATGGATTTTCTAGAAAAAGGAAGAACAATCACGGGACAATACTACAAGGAGTTTTTAGACCGTTTTTACAACAAATTGAAGGAGACACGACCGCATTTGACGAAAAAGAAACAGCACATTGATCCGGAGTTGTCGCCGCCAAACTGTATCCGTTGCGTTATGAATTGCTGCCGCACCCCCCGTATTCACCCGGTCTAGCTCCCGCGACTGTTTTTGTTCCCTAACATGAAGAAATGGTTTGCGGGAAAAAAATGTAGTTCAAACGAGGAAGTTATCGCCATGACCGAGACGTCTTTCAGAGTATTCGAGAAATCCTATTTTTTGGAGGGGTTAAAAAAATGGCGTTGTTAGAAGTGTATCTTTCTAAAAGAGTTCTTTAAAAAAAAACAAAAAAAATTTTTAAATGGTGTATTCATTTCTAACACGGGTACTAATTGAACCCCCTCGACAGAAACGACAAGAGTTAATGGCCCATATCCCAATCCTGTGTACATAGATGACTGCGCAACCAGCAATGGCTTGTTAGAATGCTCGTGAGCACAAGCCCACTCGGATATGGCACATTGTTCTTTGCCTTGCTAAAGCATTAATTTATTAACATTCCGTCTACTAAAAGTAGTTTACAGCATTCCTTTAAGAAATCGGCAAAACAATTTTTCTATGATACAGAATATTTTCATATAGAGGCTTATTATTAATATGGCCAGAATATTTTCACATAGAGGCTTATTATTAATAGCGTCAGGGATGCAGACTTTGCAAAGACGAGGAAATGTTTTTGCTATGAGGACATTTTTCCGAAATTCCCCGATAATTTTCTAATTCGGGAAATCAACATCACTAATTTCCAATGCAATAAAATTTTCACAGCTTTTATGACTAGTTTGACGACGAATATCCCATTCGCCATTTTGAACATCAATTTCGTTATAAATCCTATTATTTCCCTCTTGCAGCAAGCGAATTTATTGAAGTTAATTGACACCAAATAATCGTAGTAAATGACCTCAATTAAAAACTAAATTCTTTCTCTTCCCAGAAATGGTTCGATAACGGTCCACCCACCACATTTTGGCTTTCTGGCTTTTTCTTTACGCAGGCCTTCCTCACTGGTGCCCAACAGAATTTCGCACGTAAATACATTATTCCCATCGATTTGTTGGTATTCGACTACGAAGTGCTACGCATGGAAGAGGACCAAGTACGTGGCGTAACAGCACCAGCTGATGGCGTATATGTGTATGGTGTGTTTCTCGAAGGCGCATGTTGGGATCGTGCAGGCAATTGGTTGGCAGAATCGCGTCCACGTGAGCTGTTCGATTCCATGCCAGTGATCTGGATGAAACCTGTGAAACGTAGCGATCTCAAAGAGCGTCACGTCTACATTTGTCCTCTTTATAAGACAGCGGAACGTCGTGGTGTGCTCTCCACCACGGGGCATAGTACAAATTTTGTGGTGGCTATGCTGCTTGAATGCAATCCGAATACGAAACCTTCACATTGGATTGAGCGCGGCACGGCATTGCTCTGTCAATTGAGCTTTTAATTGGAATTGTAACGGAAATACATGGACTTGCGAACATTTTTATTTTAGCGTGATTTTTTTATATACATACATACATACAAATATATATGTATATTTTAGTACAAGCTTTTACATACCTACACACATTCTGCGTTTGCGCTGAAGGCGACAAGCACAATTTATTTTCGTTTAAAAAATATATATAAAATAAATAAAAATAAATAAACATTGAATTTATTTACTAAAATGCATGCCCCTAAGCTATTTCCTCTCTGGGACGTAAAATAAGAAATTTAAAGCAACTTGAAAAGTAATCAATTTCAATTTCTTAAATGTGGCTTTCAAGCTTTGCCGCCTGGTTAGAGGATTATAAAAAGGGTATACTACATAAAATTGTAGCAGATAAAATGTCCCAGATAAATGATGTATTGCGAGATGTAATGCGAGATAGCGGCACAAGAAAGGGTGGGAGATTTAATGAGAATGGATGAGGGCGTATACGAGTGAAAGGGTGAAATACGAGTAGGTATCTAAGAGTTTAAGTGATTCCATATTCGCTTAAGTTATTTTTAAATCGTTTGCAGCTGATATAAATCGCTTACCTAATGATGTTTCCATTCATATTTACATAGTTCGAGCAAAGGATACTGAGGAGCGTAAAGCGTGTATACAGATAATACCAAAAAATATATATACACACATAAGTTTGAAAAATATACTCTTCGGTAAATGGTTTCCAATTTTTTTTTGTGAGGAGCTTTTTTCATGGCAGAAATACACTCGTAGGTTTGCCATTGCCTGTCGAGGGGCGACCGCTATTAGATAAAACTTTTTCTTCATTTTTGGTGTTTCACGGAGATTCGAGACTACGCACTCCCGAATGGTAGTCGCGCACCGACTGATTCGGTTACGGCGGACGCCGTGAATTGGGACTAGGTTGACGAAAAGTTCACTCCAAGCCAAAACAGGTGCGACTTGATCCATCTAATCAGGTAAGAATTGTAATTTTCTGAGAATTATAGGGTGGCAGAGTGCTAAGCGAAAGCTAGAAGTGCCTCCAGACCTCATAGGAATTTTTCTTAATTAAAGGGTGAACGATATGAAGTGTTACCTATTCAAAACACCATCACTTTTTTGTGTGAAACTAGTTTTTATTGATTTCAATGACAATTTTCAAAGACAAAAGCCATTGTGTGGACGAAATGAAGTGTGGAACATGATTTTTTAACCATTCTTGGTCCACTCGAGCTTTATGAAATGGTGCCGAGTCCTGTTGGAACGTCCATGGTCTACGAAATTGCTTCGAGTGGCCATACGTAGGCTCGAATTCTCGTAAGAGTGTTCGGTCAAGTAAACACGATAGTTTTGAGTGTTAATGAACTGCTCAATTGGGACATTTTTTTCATCAGAAAACACAATATTAGGAAATTCGCCACGTTCGTGCAAGCGCAACAAATCCTTTGCTCTTTCGCACCGAACTTTTTTTTGCTGGGGCGAAAGATCGTGTGCTTTTTGGAACTTGTAAGCCTTGACCCTGAGCTCAGTATGCGTCAAATACTGTCTTGCGATATTTCCAGTTCTTTGGCCCATTTTCTTCCACTTCGACGTGGATTTCGTTCAAGTCGAGCCTTCACTTTCCGAACCATTTCTGGCGTTGTTGCGGTGTTTTTTGGTCCACCTCCATAGCGTTTTACAATGCTATCAGTATCATTGTAACGTTTTATAGTGCGATACACAAAACATTTTATTCACTTTGAGGTGATTGAGCTCACGAACAATGGCTTGTTGGGATTTTCCGGCCAAATATAACGCAATCACACTATTACGTTTGAATTCCATCACAGAAAAAAAAAATTCAACAAAACTGAGGCGCAAATGCTTTTTATGGCTTATAAACAATATATTGAACTGTCATTAGAACAATTTTGACGTTGATGTCATGAGCTGTTTTACAGATACAAGCAGTGCGAAGTTGGCAACACTTCATATCGTTCACCCTGTACACAAATTTGCCTTAAATGCTTAGCGAATGTGTAGATGAACTACACTTGCTCATACATAATGTAGTTGCATTTTCTTTGCTCTCTACTGTGCATAAATTTGAATAGAGAAACACTCTGTAATCCTTTAATTTAAAGCGAGTTTTTTGAGCTCCCCTTTACTTAAATATAATCTATCAACATTCAAACTCATCTGCTTTCACCAAATTCAAAGCCGCCTTAACTTCAAAGAAGTTCATGTAAATATATTCAAGATTTTCAGATAACTGTATTTTACAAAAGAAACTAGAAACTTTCTTTTCGCATTTACTAATTAACCAGCAAACTGATACGGTTGCTTAGGTCGCAAAATTGTTTTTCATTCTGCATTTACCATTTTTATCAAATTTGTTGTTTATTACTTAGAATTTGCGCCTAAATGCAGGCAATTACAATAATCAGTTTGCTTGAAGTTGCTGTAGATGGCATCGCTTAATTAACCTTCCACCGAAGTAGGGTAATTATCCATTTATGGTAAGTGAATTCATAATTTGTAACGCGCTTTGATGGGGAACTTCAAATATAACGGGTGTATGTATGTATGTTTATGTGGGCAACTGTTCAATACAATTCTAACACAATTTGACGGCAATTCTATGCGTACAATCTATGCGTCTAAAAGGAACTCTGTTATAAGGGTGAACTTAATGTTCTTAAATAAATTTGATAATCGAATTAATTTCGAAACTCTGCGAACACGACTCTTTGCCACACTTTGCTTGAGATATGCTTCAATTGGATGGAATAATTTCACTAAGCCATCTATTCAAATTGTTTTTGTTCTGACGAACACTCTTCAAAAGCGACTAAATAGAAAGATATTCATTTACTTTGCTGCTCACACCCATTTAGTTTCAAGACTTTTATTTACTTATGTATGTACAAAATTGAAGGTTTTAAGAGCGCCAGCGGCAACTGATACTACATCGCTCATTACGGCAGCCTGAGCAGGCAGGTGGCTTTAGATAAAAGAGCCCTGAGCAAGCGTAAGCATTTATTTTTGGCGACGAGAGCTTTCTTACTTGAGCTATTCAAGACGAAATTTAATTAAAATACTCCTACGCGTAGTGCGTATTAAATGGAGAGGTAGTAGCAGCGTGAACAGCAACAACAACAAAGCATAGTTATACCGTTAATCATGCTGGCGCAATTGGAAAGGTAACAAATGTGGCACATCAATTAAAAAGCCCATTGCAGGGAGGAAGTGGAGGATTAAAGTGCCAACGTCGACAACATTTATTGCTGTTGGCGGTGTGAACGGCGTTTAGGGTTGTTGCTACTTCATTACTTTGTATAGATTTGAATTAGTGGTCGTTAATAGGCACAGTGTTCGATTTTTGTGAACAATGGGATATCTATACACAGGGTGGTTCCATTGAACTGCACATTTTTCGGTTGGTGTACTTAAAGAAACTTAAGTTGAGATGAAAAACGCTGAGAAACAATTTTTTTTCTACTTTTATTTCAAATTTTTTAATTTTTAAAATTACAGCATCAACAGGGACGATCTATGCCTCTCACTGGGAGACTACGCAATCAATTTTCCCCTTTCAATTTTCAATACACTCACACTTGTTCACCAGCACACTCATGTTTTATTACTTCATTTGGCAGCTGGCTTTAAATTTTTGCTTTCAAGTGAGTTTCAATTTGTTGTTGTTTTCTTGAAGACGACATGTTGATAATGAAATTGCTTCTCAACCCATGCTGTGGTTTGTGACCCACGTAAAGGCATTCAATTTTGATGGTTTCTGACATGCAAAACGTGTGAGAAAATTGATGAGCAAAATTGATTGTATGGCATCAGCGTTAAGGCGTAGCTGAAAACGCCTCCATGCAAATGAAAAAGAGATTATAAATATAAAATATTTATAAAAGACAGTTGCAGCACATCAACTTATCCAATGAGGGTTTTTTTTAATTTTTAAGTCAAAATTAAAAATTCAATGATTCTAACGTTTCGACTGGTAGCCTGAAAGCTTACCGAATAAAATAGCAAAACAACTTTTGATTGATTATTTAGCTAATAATGAAAATTAAAAAAATTACAGGAGAAAAAATATCACAAAATTATAAAAAAATACGAAAAGCTTATATTTCGTAGTATATTTCGATTATTTTCGAAGAATTTGTGTTTCTTTGTTCACTCCGCACGGGAACATAGTGCTTCGATGAGACTCTGTTAGTTTTGCGCCGTCTCTTTGCATTTGCTAACACGCACAATGTCGACCTTCTTTAAGTAAATGGTTTCCCAATAGGTGTTAAACAGGAGAGATTATTAACATTTTTTTATGGCCGGAATTAGATGGTATTGATCTGGACAACGTTTATTTTCAACAAGACGGCGCTAAGTGCCACACAAGCCACGAAACCTTTGATATTTTACGGGAAAAGTTTCCGGACCGTGTTATCTGTCGAAGAGGTGATCACAATTGGTCACCAAGATCTTGTGATTTACCACCTTGTGACTTTTTTTTTGAGGAAAGATGGAATTCGTGAGGCTATCGAGGACATAGGGCAGCCACTTTGCAATTCGGTTATGGAAAATTTAATGAAAAGGATATTGTCCTGTAAGCGTGGCCGTGGTGGTCATTTACCTTATGTTATTTTCCACTATTAACGGCATACCTTCCTCTTTCTAATGAAGTAAACACCCGATCATTTATATTAAAAAATCACATTTGTCTTTGAATATCAAAATAACACCTGGAAACCCCTATAGCTTTTCGATGGTTTTCGAGGCGTGTGACCTATCCATCGCCACTCTTAGCGTTTGATTTGCCATAGGATGGGCTCCTCATTCGTTGATTCCTGCAGCGCGTCGTTGCTGACGGTGTTCGGCCAGAATATTTTACGGATGATGCGAAGGCATTTGTTGACGAAAGATTGTAGCGTCTGTGTGATGGTATTAGAGATCAGCAATGTGTCGCTTCTGTACAACAATACTGACTCACACTTGAGCGGAATATTCGCAATTTAGCGCGCCTGGAGACTTGCGAACAATTTGTTAAAACATATTTTATAAGATTTCCAAATTATTAAAAAATATGACAAATTCATTTTTTATAAACGGTCTTTTAAAAGTGATACTTAGATTCTAGTAGTGAATAATTCCTTGACGCACAGTGCGGCCGATTCCCAAAAAGCTGGCCAAAAGTCGAAAAAAAAAAGTTTCTAGATAGAGTTTTTTTGTCTTTGGGTTGGCTACAGTAATGCCTTGAGTAGTGAAAACCGTTCATAGCAACGTCCTGTACCCTAAGTATCCTCTGTATTTTCAGTCGCAACGTGGCCTTCGTTTGAGCATCGTATTACTGTCGATGAATAGTGAAAGTTGTACACATTTGAAAGATTTTGTAATGGAGTAAATTGAACAAAACCAAATGGAATCATCTTCGGAAGGTTAGTAAAATACGAGAAATCTTTAGTACATATCAATACCACGACACAAAATTTTTAGCTGCAGCAATACGTAGATACATTTTTTGCAATTTTTTTTACAAAATTTGAGTTTTCAAACTGTATAGTAATACAACGCCGTCATATGCTGCTTTGAAACCTATTAAAGGTTACTCAGAAAAGTAATGGTTACTGAATAAAACAAGATTCAGCTGCTACCACTTGCTACCTTGCGACCCCGAAAACATATAAATTTACATGCATCTTGATTATGCTCTTGAATATACGCTATTTCACGTGAGGGGGTGGCCAATAGGGGTGGAAGGGGGTGGATTTTCAAAATTTTAAGATCAAATTCGCAATCAGCGACCCCGACAACCCCCGAGTAAGAAATTTTGAATCAATTACTTAATTTTTTGAGTTTTGGCCAGCTTTTCGGGAATCGGCCGCACTGTGCGTCCTCCAGACCCTCCAACAATGGCGCTACGAGACATTTTAAACGCATTTTTACTAATGCCAGATAGACGCACAGAAAGTGTTCTAAAGTTTCCTCAACATCCTCTCTGCGTTTCCTGCATTTGTCCGTGATAGCAATCCTTATCTTGTTAGCCTGTTAGCATACCTATGATAATTCTGCAGTCCTTTTGCGATAGCGTAACTACGAATTGAGTCAGTTTCTTGTCGTTAGTTCTACACATAACTTTTGCTGTTTTGCATGTGGTCAGATTAGTTCACCTAGCTTCCACTCGCTTTTTCATGTAGTCGTCCATTTAATTGTATATTGTATTTAGCGGCTTTGGTATGCTGTTCTCTTTTTCAAATGGTAGTCTAAAAGCACTTTTTTCTATCTCATCTACTATTTCGTTCCCCATAATGCCTTTGTGACCAGGTACGCAATAGATATGCAACCTACTGTTTGCGGCTAGCCTTTCTATGGCCTCCCTGCTCCGTCGAACATTTTTGGACTTAATCGAATATGAGCTTATTGCTGCTTGACTGTCCACGCATATATTAATTGTTGAGTTCTTTCTTGTTCTAGTGTAGGCTAGCTCCGCGGCTTTCCCCACAGCAAAAACTTCCGCTTGGATAACACTGCTGTGGTCTAGCAGCTTAATAGGCTGCCTTATACCTAGTTTTGAGCAGTAAATACCCGCTTCCACTCAGTCTAAAGTTTTAGAGCCGACTGTATAGATGTGAAAAGTTCTATGGCCAGGATTCATGCCTTTATGCCATCCCTCCTCTTCAATTGTAGTGCGAAACCTTCTCTCCCAACTAAAGTACAGAGTCATGTAGTCTGTGCAACCTGAGCTCCACTCAAGTAAGAATATTTCATATAAAATTTATACACTTTAAACAAATTGAAAAATTATTTAATAGATTAGATCTACAAAATGCTGAACTAATTAGAATTATATTAAGCCAAAAATTTTATTCTGATCGGATTCATAATTTGTAGTGATTAATTCGACAGCCGCCGCCGCCGAATGAATTTGTGCGTGACTACCAGCCAAACACCAATTAATAGAAAAATTAGGAAGATTATTGGCTCTACGTGTAGTTGCTACTTTCCAAATTCCAACAAGCCTATAAAGCTTCAACTTCAAAAACTGTAAAGCCCGAAAGATTGATGTAGAATTAGGGAACACCTGAGTCGTGGCATAAAAACAAAACCATAACATAAGAACAAAATCAATCTGTATTTCATTTGGTAGTCTCAAAATAGGCTCATTTATGCATAGAATAAAGCTCATTGCAACCTTTTTGGATCAGTAGAAAAGGCTTGAAAATTCAATTCAATCTATTTGATTTAAAAAAAACTCGCCTGCCTTATTAAATCTGATACTTGGAATTTTTGAAAATCAGATTCGTAATCAGCGTTTCTCAACATTCTCTATACTAATGAATTTCAGTGAAATAAAACAATCACACGAAGCATACGTCTTTCATACTTTTTTTGTAATTTGGGTAGTTTTAAAAATTTGGGTTTCTTGCAAAAAAAATTGTATTTTATTTTTTAGGTAAACTTTTCTTCAAAACAAATCATATTAAACATAAGTTTTTCATATTTTTTAACAGCCTGGGAGTGCTATAGAAAAAATTGTTTTCGTATTTTTCAGGTAGATTTTTCTTCGAAATTTCTTAGTATCTTGTAAAAATATTGTTTTCTTACTTTTAACTAAAGTTTTCCTCGAAAATAATTATACGAACCAAATGTTTCGTAATTTTATAAAATTGGGTATCTTAAAAAGGAAGGTTTTTCTTATTTTTTTGATAAATTCTTCTTCGGAGACAGTCATGTGAAACGTAAATTGTTCGTATTTTTTAGTAATTTGGATATTTTGAATCTTTTTTGTTTTCTTTTGAAGTAAATTTTTCTTCAAAACGTATCACATGAAACATAAGTTTTTAATATTTACAGCTTGGGAATTTTATAAAAAAAAATAAACTCATACGTTACAAAATTGTTTCGAACTTTTTCTTTCGAAATTTGCGTATTTTGTAAAAAAATAATTTCTTGGTTTTAAGCATATTTTTCGTCGAAAGCAATCAAATGAAACATATATTTTTCGTATTTCATTTTTATAATTTGGGTATTTCGTAAAGAAAAAATTCTTGTTTTTGAGCAAAATTTTCGACGAAAACAACCACATGAAGCATAAGTTTTTCGTATTTTTTTTTTTATATTTATTATATTTCGTATATTTAGTTATTTGGGAATTTTATAAAAAAATTTGTAACTAATTTTTCATCGAAAATAATCATATAAGATTTTCGTGTTTTTTTTTTAATTTGGATATCTTGCAAAAACTCTTTTTTTTTAATTTAGAGGAAATTTTTCTTCGAAAAGAGTCATACGGAAAATAATTATTTCGTATATTTAGTTATTTGGGAATTTTATAAAAAAGTTTGTAATTAATTTTTCATTGAAAATAATCATATAAGACTTTCGTATTTTTAACGTAAATTATTATTTTATATTTTATTTTAAAAGAAATTTTTTTCTAATTTTTTAGGTAAATTTTTCTTCGAACTCAATCATATAAAACATAGATTATTTGTATTTTTTAATAATTTAGGAATTTTATAAACTTTTTTTTAACTAATTTTACTTCGCAAACAATTATACGTAACATAAAATTGTCTAATTTTTTTATTTGGTTCTGTTTTTTG
The DNA here is from genome assembly GCF_027943255.1 of Anastrepha obliqua. Lineage (NCBI taxonomy): Eukaryota > Metazoa > Arthropoda > Insecta > Diptera > Tephritidae > Anastrepha > Anastrepha obliqua. The sequence continues at coordinate 101,905,403 of NC_072896.1, read as the reverse complement.
TAGTTTCGGTTTTTTGTAGAAAAAAATGTCTTAGTTTTAAGCAAATTTTTATAAAACACATATTCTTATTTTTAAGCACAATTTTCGTCCAAAATAATCACACGAAACCTACATTTTTCTTATTTTTTTTTGTAGTTTGGGTTTGTTGTAAAAACATTTTTTCTAATTTTTCGTCAAAAATAATCAAGTAAAATACAATTTTTTTATTTCATTTTTAGTAATTTAAAAAATTAATTGAATTAAAAAATAGTTTTTACTTATTTAAAAAAAAAATTCTCGAAAATAATAATGCGAAGCATAAAGCATTCATATTTTTTCGCAATTTGGCTATCTTGCTAAAATTTTTTTTGTTACTTGAAATAAATTTTAGTTCTTGAAAAAAATTTTTTTTTTTGTTATTTTAAGTAAATTTTAATTAAACCAAATGCATATGAAAGATAAAATTTTCGCTTTCTTTTATCATATGGATATTTTGTAAACAAATTAATGTTTTAATTTTTAGGTAAATTTGTCTCCCTTAAAAAAGATTTTTACTAATTTTCCTTCGCAAACAACCATACGAAATATATTTTTTTCATATTTCTTAACAATTTGGAAATCTTATATAAAATTATTTACTAATTTTTCCTCGGAAAACTTTTTTTCTAATTTTTAAGTAAATTTTTCTTCGATAAAGTCATATGAAACATAAGTGTCTCATATTTTTTTTGTTGTTTTAGTAATCTAAACTAGATATCCAGTTCAATTTTTGTTTCAATTTCCAGGAAACATTTTCTGCGAACACAATCATAAAAGGTCTTTAAAAGATGAAAATGGTACCGTCACACAGTGCGGCCGATTCCCGAAAAGCTGGCCAAAACTCAAAAAATTAAGTAATTGATTCAAAATTTCTTACTCGGGGGTTGTCGGGGTCGCTGATTGCGAATTTGATCTTAAAATTTTGAAAATCCACCCCCTTCCACCCCTATTGGCAACCCCCTCACGTGAAATAGCGTATATTCTAGAACATAATCAAGATGCATGTAAATTTATATGTTTTCGGGGTCGCAAGGTAGCAAGTGGTAGCAGCTGAATCTTGTTTTATTCAGTAACCATTACTTTTCTGAGTAACCTTTAATAGGTTTCAAAGCAGCATATGACGGCGTTGTATTACTATACAGTTTGAAAACTCAAATTTTGTAAAAAAAATTGCAAAAAATGTATCTACGTATTGCTGCAGCTAAAAATTTTGTGTCGTGGTATTGATATGTACTAAAGATTTCTCGTATTTTACTAACCTTCCGAAGATGATTCCATTTGGTTTTGTTCAATTTACTCCATTACAAAATCTTTCAAATGTGTACAACTTTCACTATTCATCGACAGTAATACGATGCTCAAACGAAGGCCACGTTGCGACTGAAAATACAGAGGATACTTAGGGTACAGGACGTTACTATGAACGGTTTTCACTACTCAAGGCATTACTGTAGCCAACCCAAAGACAAAAAAACTCTATCTAGAAACTTTTTTTTCGACTTTTGGCCAGCTTTTTGGGAATCGGCCGCACTGTGGGACGTCTCAAAAGCGGATCTCCCAGGTCTGCTCAGATTCGCCAAAAGCGCTGCCATCCTACATGATGTCTACTTTAGGTATTCATAGAGGTCGGTCTCCATCTGGTATCGCTAGGGACCAAAAGGTCTATGCGTGGCTTGTTGCCAACCAGGCTAACCTAACCTAAGCTTACTTGAGCTATGTACTTTAGAATCTTTCATCACCCACGAACAAATGAAGAATACATTAACATTCTGCTATTATTTAGTGCTGATCTTGTCCCTTGTCTGAATTGTTCTTTTCCTGTGATCCTGAGGAATCTATTGAGTTCAAACGCCATTATTCGCTTACTGAAATGCTGAGTTGTCCATAGCTTTAGAGTATCTGCCACAATTTTACCACTTTATACATTTACATTAACCTTAACGCCACAGTCGGCAGCACCAACGAAAATTACATCAACTGTCCGGCCACTTGTTGTTAAAGTTTGCAATAAAACCTATATGAATATTTACTTAAAATATTCACTGGCCAAATTTTGGCATGATTTTTCATTTTCTACAATCCCAATCAACTCCACAACACTGTTCACACATTTTTTTCGTTCTAACTGTGCCACACTGCTATCTTCTCCAAACCTCCTCTAGCGATTTCGGGTGGGTTTAGTGGAAAATTAATTGCATGCAAATATTTAAAGAGGTAAAGTACACAAAAAATCTGTTGTACGCGCAAAGTAAACACTTGACTAAGAAATTTCAAACGAACTAAAGAACGCTGCAGACTATCAACAAACCAATAGTTGGTTCATTCCGGCAGGTTGCTGGGCTTGTTTTCACTTAAAAGGAATGCATCAACACACAAGTAAAAGTAACACTCAATAGAATTGTGATTTCATGAGTTTTGGAAGCAATTGCCTTTGAAACTTGTAAAATGTTAAATAAAAGAAAACTTGGCTGGGGAAATTGAGAGTTGGAGAGTTGAGTTGTTGAGAACAGAAATGATGTGAAATATTTAAGTAAGCAAATAGTTTAAATCTGTGTGCATGAGCAAGTTGTTGTTAAACAAAATTTTGTCTAGAGAACTGTGGGCTGACAATTTGGGGAATATAACTATAACTAACAGCTGATTTAACACTTGAATGTAATCTCAGTTTGGAGGTTTTTCGTAACATAGCATTTTGCACTTCATTCTTGAAGGCAAGTCGGTTGAGGCAAACCCCCTTACTTTATTTTTATTTCTGCCGTCGAAAATATTCTTATTAAAAACTAACTGCCGTATGGAGGTGACATATGACTAGAGGAGAACAACATCAAGACACAAACCACAAATTGGGGATTGGTTTGGACAAACACCTAACAAAGAATGTAAGTGTATATCAGAGAACTGCAGCAGTGTAATGTTACTGCTTGCACACCGCTTCAATACTCTGTTTTTCTATAACTGAAACGCAAAAATTCCACAAATAAAATTTCAAGACCACTACTCATACTCAAAGGGCAAGTGATTTGAGCTCAAGCATTCATTTCAATGACGGTCAAATGCAACAACTGCTCTCTTTTTGTTCGATATTCACAGTAGATTTTCAGAAAAACTGCACGCATTTGAGCGGAAAGCAAAAGAGCGGTGTGTGTGCTGATCAATACCGCGATTACCGCGATTGTTGAGTGTATGAATATCTCGTATACTCGGGTGTTAGATTTGAAAGCAATCGTATATTCAACTTCGGCTAAGCGGTGTGACGTGTGAAATCTGTCAAATGAGGAAAACACCGCAAACACCGCGTCGTCATCCCTTGCAAATAGTGAGATTGTCTGCATTATAATTCATAGCAGCGCACAGAAAAAAATGATTTTTATGTCTTATGCTATATACTCAAATTTGCTACCCTACTTCCTCGATGTTTTCCTTAACTTTGCCCTTTAAAACCGAAATGGCAGCTATGTCTGCATAGTTTGGCGCACAAAGATTTTGAATTTTATTTATTGATGGAATATTGTAGCACAGAGAAGGCGCTCTGCAAAGGTGCATTTTATTAAAAACGACTTGAAAGTCACCGCAGAGTTCCACTAGACATTTCAACATTGAAATATTTATGTGCAATAGCCTTTGACTTTCTTCTGTCTCTTTTAATAACTCGTTTATATCGAACCAGTTATCTACGATAGATTTAAACATCGTATAATTGGAATTCTAGCGAGTAGGACAATCATTTTTTAAGGAACTTGGTAACTTGTGCTGCAAATTTGCTTTCTTAAAATATCTCACAATTTTTTTGCACGACTGTAGTAGCTCCATGAGTTCTGTTATCTCGTCAAAGGACTTTTGTAAGACATTTGCAAACAAATGACTGCTGCAATTTAATCTCGTGTGATACTGAAGAGCTTTGCCAATATTTGATCCTCTGTCCGTTACGAATTTTACTACTTTTGTATCTTCCACGCCGAATTTACTGAACAACGAGTTCAGTTTTTTCAATATATTATCTCCCGCCGTCCTTTCAAAATCCATTGATTTCATCCCTAATACAAAATTCAAAAGCTTGAAATCCTTCTGCAAATGTAAAGTTACGCCTAAAAAATTCCGTTTTACGTAACTGTCAGTCCACATATCAATTGGAGCAGATGCACCACCATTGTTGACAACGTCTTTTATATCGGATTTTAGTCGGACCTTCGCTTCATCTGCCGATTTTTGTAACTTACGTGAAATAGTAGTTGGGTCCGGTAGTAGATCATGCACATCTACATTTTCTCCGTAGGTTGCACCTATTTTAATAAAAAATTGTACAAGTTTTTTGAAGCCTGAACCAGCAATAGCCAAAAATGGACGACAATCTTCTATCACCCATGCTGTACATTTTTCAATGGAGTTGATTTTGTCCTCTGCCGTAACAGTTTTTAAAACTGTCGGCGGTTTGAGTGCCCGATTTGAGTGACGATTCAGGTTGTATGTTTGATGACCAATGTATTTCGGACATTTATGGCAGTTGCGGCAGTATACCCATCCGTTTAATACCGCTCCATCTTCCTTCAAGATTTCGCACAACACGTTCCAAATGAAACTTTTAACCTTTTATTTATTAGATAAGGAGTAACTTCCATTAGAAATTTTCTCAGCAATAAAATTTGAATTCTCCGCCATTATAAATCTTTTAAAAATAAACATATAATCACATGCACACATTAATATACATATATGTTTTTGGTTTATTTAAATTATTTTATTACCTAGTTTAATGGTATATATGTAAATAATAAAAAAAAAAACTGCAAGTAGAGTGATTCGTGACCTTTGTTAATGCACTGCCGACGAAAACAAAGATAAAAAAAAACATAAATAAGAAAGTGGACTCCTTCGAGTGCTAATCATTTATGTATTGAGTGAACGCGCGATGGCATAGATATTTTTTAGTACCGCTTGTTGTGTGTTATGATCTATTTGTGCAGGCGGTGTTTTCAGTATTTTTGTCATTCGGTAGCGGTCATATGCAGCACCGCATAGCCGAAGTGATCGCACAAGCGGTAGTTATAAACGAAGCAAAGACTGAACAAAGAAAGACTCGGATGTACAAAAGATATACATAGAACATTTACTGCTTTGTTGGGGTTCTGCTCAGCGCAAACACCGATTAGTTTGCGTTGGTCGTACATATTGATACCGCTTTTTTTTGTGAGTGGATCGCAAGTCAGAAAAATACAACCGCTTGCAGTTCTCTGGTGTATATATGCTTCTACATCTCTACAGTAGGGGAACTTTTGTTTTTTTATAGACCATCTATCCCCTAATTTCACTGTGTGAACCAAAAATAGGATACTTATATTTTTATTATTTAATTTTCACTCAAAAATGCAAAAAAGTAAGAAAATGTTTTTTCTAATTGCTGTCGCCCTTCGGCAGTATTTCACGCCACAAATAGGAGGAGGAGTTCGGCCAAACACAGAAGTGTTTTTGTAACAGAAGTGTAAGCAGGTGAAGGTAGGTGAAATGGTTGAAGTGCCAGTTTGACACTCCTCAAGTAGCACAGAAGCACTGTTTTGATACCATTATGAGACCTCCAACAGACAGTTATATACAGCCAGCCAGACCTGGCGATATAATGGAGAAGATTGGTGGGATTTAAGGGACTTAGGTTGGTGCACTGCCCCAGGCTGTCGAAGAAAAGAGCACCCAGTGACTTTAGTCGTCTAGCTGCTAGTCCTTTTTCTGAAAGGATTTTCGAAATAGCACATGAAGAAATGGAGCTCCATCTTTTCTGCGCTTTCATGAGAAATAATTTGTACACTTCTCCTTTAACAACTGTCAGGGGGATGCCGATGACCGGGTAGGAGGTCTCTGAGGCCAATTCAGTCCCTTTTCTGGCAAGCTCATTAGCAATTTCTTTTTTTCCTCTATGTTCCTATGTCCTGGAGCCCAGATCAGAGAAATGTTACCTGCTTGAGTGTGCAGAAGAATAGAAGTGTAGAAGTTATTTATTTATTTTTATTTTTAATATTCAAACGTGCCACACAAACCCTTTGAAAATTACCATTGGCTGCCTAAGCGATTTATAATGGGGCTCTGAGAAAATGTATAATTTTCTAGGCACGATAAAAAAATGATTAAATATCACAAAAAATTATACACTCCTTAACTATAAAAAATGTCTTAGGTCAAAAATAAAAACAAGGGGCAAATATATATTTTTGATTTTTACTCACAAACTTTTTTCTTTTAATTTTGGGGCGTTTTCAGTTCTCTTATTATTTTTTTTCTAATTTATAAAGTATTTATATTTTTTTTTCTAATTTATAAGTATTAAAAGTTTTGTAAAATTTTCTGAAGGAAAAGATGAAAAAAACCATAACAGCGAAGTAGAAAGTTCTTCGCTTTTCTGATGAAAATAAACAAAAATTAGTAAGATTAATTTTTTAATTGCTGAGCCAACGTTATTGGGCAACGCCAAGTCTTTGGAGTAAAGATTAGGCCAAGTAAAGGTTCCGAGAATTTCGGCGATGAGTCGAACGTAGTAAATAATACCCGGCGTAGATGAAATATTCGCCATTCTGAAACCTCTCATCGAAGCTCGCGGAGCAACTGGTTTATCTTTAAAGGTTTGAAGGACCTAGCATTGTCTTTTAGGAAAACACAACATTTTTTTTATTAACTAATTCTGACTACTGCTGGTCATTCGCCTGCTTTAATCTGCTCAGTTGTTAATAATGGAATTCTGAAGTGACTGCTTGATTCAGTAAGAGCAACTCATATCGGTTGATTTCCTTGCACTTCCACCAGGCACAGAGCTAAACCTTCTTGCTCATTAATATAATCTCATTAATCTGAGCTTGGCGAGCCCTTGGTGTATCTTATCAGAATTTCACCACGATCTTTTTGGCTTTTGCTCTCGTATGTGACAGCCGTAAATCCTGTCCAAAAGGTTTTTAGTTGTGTGGCGCCCATGTTGTTGTTGTTGCTCTTGTAGTAGCATAAACAATCCCCATACATATACTGGGAATGCTGCTGAAGTGACAGTCCTTGGCCGGACATAAATCCGGGTCGTTTCGGTTACATAGAACCGACTGGCGTGGGAACATGTGACACCTATCCTTCGAGCTGATTGTTGAGATCAGTCGTATGCGAATGGTTTCAAATTCTTTTTTTGGCTAATCTTCTGTTTTTGGGTAATGATTTCCATGATTTTATTGACCTCTTCGCCGAATGGCCTACCAAAGCGTGCTTCATCTTCGAGGACCATATTGCCAAAAGGGAGTCGTTGAAACTACCCTTTCGCTGTCCCATTTGATGCTGTATTTGCTCCATAAACAGCAATAATTTGTTTGGTGACCTGCTCCGACTTTTTGCATTGATCATTGCAGTGCCGTAGAATGTATCGAAGTTTCTCAAAATGACCTTCAGTTTAGACCACTGGAATACGCAACTGAGTTCAATAAACTTGATGCTGTATATATTTTTTTTTTTTTTAAAGAGTTATGCCACCTTTAAATCGCCGTGTGGTGTGACCCGATGACTAAATATGTTGAGATATTGCTCACCAAAGCCATTTAGCGGGAAATGGTCAAAACTTTTTACTTCAGCTAATATCTGCCGGTGACAATATTGGGTCTATAAAATGAGCAAGATCTAAGTGAAAAAGTCATTATTTCTTTCCTAGAGTCATGCATTGAAAATTGTCGCATACGAATTGCCCATAAAATGAATGCTCGATCATTTTCCTTTTGATATGAAAAAAAAACAGGGGCCCAATATAGATGGAAGAAAAACAAAAATTCTAAAAACAACGCAAGTTTTGAACCACTTCAAACTTGCACCTTTTTGTACCAAATTGAATACGCCTAGAAACTGCATATCCGGAAATTTTCTAAAAACTCGAATCAAAAAGTTTGAAATTTTGGTGTAAATTTTTTGTTTGTTTTTATATTTGCACAAAGTTTGAAACCTGGATTTATATTGTTTTTGTATGAAGATGAGAATATTTTCAAGAACAAATTATTAAAATTAAATAATAAACAAATTAATTGTCAAAACTTGTCGCAGGTCGTTTGAAAGGTCCGTTTAAAGCCACAGAGATGAAACAACTAGCACGTATTGAGGTTATGTTTCGCTAGTAATATCTCTCGGGAGAACACACAGCAAGTTTCAGTCAGATCGCTATATTTCATGTTGGAAAGAATAATTAGATGGCGCTTGTCGTGGTCCCGTTACTTTGCTCTCAGCGAATTTGACAACGAGTTACGTGATTTTAGCTCCAGTATGACCAGATTACCATTTTCGTAACTTGATTTAGAATTTTTTTTTTGTTATTTAGTCTCGGAGTTTTAGTTCTTTCTTCATGACATTTTTCTAGTCTGTTCTAATTAAAATGTAATGTTTATAATTTTGTAAAATATACATTTTTTAATAATTATTTAAATAATTCACTCAGTTCTATTTAGCTTTACTTTTTTCTAACATCTGGTGGCATTGCCCGCGATTGCAGTTGTTGTTGGTGTTCTTCTGCTTTCGGCAGTCAAATCTCTCTCTCGCTACTGCAGTGTTTCCTAGCTTTGGTTATAAAAATGCACTAAAATGCCCATTCAAAGAAAATGAAACAACAATTTTTATTTGAATCACTTAAAGAACTTTGTATGCGTGACAAATTGGCTTTAGAATGTGCGGTTTGTTTTTAATAAATGTGTTATGCTTATGTACAATTTAATTTATGAGTTTTTTTTTTGTTCAGCGAGACTATTTTGTTAAGGAAACGACTTTTTTGCTATATTTGAGGTTATGTATCTAGATAAGGTACTCTTTTTGTAAAAATGTCAGTATGGTTTCTTTAGTATTTGCTGGCATTTTGTGGCATATTTTTATTAATGAATACACCTCTTGATGCCCTATGTCCCACTAAGGATTGATGGTCGGAAGAAACGATTACACCTCTATGGTTTTAATCCGCATTCAGTAAACCCAAACGCTTTTTAAAATGTGTAAAAAGGTTTTCAATGTTAAGAAGAGTTGAGAGAGGGACATTTAATATTCTTGGATAACCTTAAAAGGAGCTAAAAATTTAATTCACACTTTCAAAATATCAATTTTTATAAGATCCAACTAATTTTCATTAGCACTAAAATCTTCTCAGAGTGGCCTTTTTTAACCTTCTTTTGTATAATAATACAGTTTTTTTTAACTTAAAGTTTCGGTAGCTTTAAATTAAAAAAAAAAGAAACAAACACGAAACTTCAAAATTTTCGCATTTTCGGTATAAAAAAGCACTAAATTTATTGCGAAAAGCAAATGGTTGGCAGTACTGCACAACTTGGAAAAACGTGACGTCACGTCCTCTCTGATGGGCGCAATCTTCTTTCTATCATTCTTGGCTCTATTTCTTGTGTTTTTCATTCGTTTGAATGGAGAAAGTCGAGTGATTTACCTTTTTCGCATCCTTGGAAGGTCAAATGTGGTTCGGGGAGTGAAAAAACTCTATAGTATATCGCATGAGGAGGATTATTTTGAAGGGGAAAATATATATATAAGCAAATATTTTTCGAGAAAAATAAAAAGTCATTTTTCTTTTTGAACACACCTCGTATTTTACCAACTTTCAAATGCCTCCCAACGTTCCAATACACGCACCGACGTTCAAAGTACAAAGTTTACATAAATCAGTAGTGTCCTGTATTGTACGCGCATGTGTTGCTATTTTAAATTATAAAAATATATCAAACAACAACAAACAAAAAATCCTCAGCTAAGTTTTCGTGTTACGCAAATAAAATACCAACCTCATTTGTATTGCCACATAGTATCAAATAATCCATTGAATACAATTCAGTTGGAAAAACCGCACAATAACCAAACTTCAGTGAGTTAGCAAACAGGTGATTCAAGCCCAGAGGTATTTTACGGCACAACCATAATTTATGCGGTGTGACCTCTCTCAAATTTTAGCTCAGTAAATCGGCTACAATACGAGAAATGGGATGCCTCAAAGATACTTAAGTAACATTGATTGTGTTATTCCCTGCGGTGTTAAAAGCAAAGTTTTGCGTTTTACTTTGGCCAGGTCGATGCTGAAAATAACGCTAACAAGCAGTTGAATATGTATACAACATACAATAATACACACGACATTTCAATATTGTACATGTACAAGACAACACACATACATATGTATATGTATAAAATATATTTTTTCTCCATTCACATTTCAAAATGGTGTTTTGTAGATTTGTAAGGTACGAATTTCTACGAAGTATTGTATACTAGTATGTGCATGTGCACGTTTGTGTTGCTGAAAGAAAATTAAGGTGCTTTTGCTACTGCAGCAATTTTTCTTATCTCCATTTAGCTACCTTTCGACCTTCGTATTTCAATACACGAATAAATATACGAGTACTTCATACACATAAGTATGTATACGAGTATACGAATGAACATACATCCACACATGTATCATACATACTAATGATGCTCCAACAGTTTGTGTTTCTTTCCCCTGAAATCGCGTGTGTAGGCCGCAATGACTGTACACTCACATACATACATACATATGTATATTATGGGATTATTGGGATTCTTCTTAGATTTGAATTTTTTTCTCCTTCTACTTACGCTTATTAACCCTGGATGGTTTCATTTTGTTGAATGGACGACGCGCTCTGCTCATAACTTTTTTGAGGTTGATCGAATCGTGTTGTATATATTTTTCAGCAATGTTAGTTTATCACGAAAGCCAACAATAAATGTACGCTCACCGCATACACATTTTTTTAAATCGGTGATTCGCAGGTAAGCACGAATACTCGTCGACACATCTACGAAGTGTAACTTTAATGGGACTTTTTGAGTTTGTATGATAATAAGTTTTTTGTACTTTTTTGCTACCTTTTCAATTACTTTAGAATAGTACTTTAATTTCTATTATAGTTTTAAAGGCGTTTTAATGTTGATTATTTTGAATTTCGTATTATAATAATTTAGAACAGAGCAATAAAAATTCCTTACAGACACGGACATAGACAAATTTCTTCAAAATTGCGATAGTGATGGTACTAGAAGACAATAATTCATAAGATTATTCGGAATAAAGAAATAGACCGCCAAGAGAATGAAAGAAGCGAGAATGAAGAAGCAGATTAGAATGTTGCAGTTCGAGTCGATGAAACATCAGATGAGTTTGGAGAGAATGAAGACAGTATAACTGTCAAACTAACGCGGGATTGACTCTTTGAGCCAAATGAACAGCGTTATGTCCTGCTCGCGAAAACCAACAGATGGTCACAATCTTTGGGCGCATAATTCTTCTCTTTCGCCGGAGCGTGGCAGCAAATGAGCGAGATGTTGGAAAAGCTCGCTTTGACGCGGATTATTGCTAGACACCCACCCACCGAAGTGAACAAAAGTACTTGACGAGGAAGTCTCTCTTCCACTACAAATCTAGCACCGAATCGTGGCTTCTTTAGATGACAGCTACAGCCACGCGAGGTTCTTTTGCCTTGCCCATCGCATCTCTTGAATGGTAGTGATGCGGCTGCATTTCTCTCACATTCCATTCTCTTTCTCTCCGGACATTCCAGGTGCATGACTTCAAATCATAAACCTTATTATGTTCGCCATGGTTGTCATCACAGTAAGCAGTTCTTATCCGAGGCTTCGCAGGCTTTTACACAGCGGGTCTCAAGCCCAGCGCACAATCTTGGGTTGTTTCACCTTCTCACCTATATCGCTCTCATACCGGATGCTCGGAAGCTAACCATGTGGGCATCCCTTTTGGATTATTAGGTCGGCTACATCGTGCTTGCCTACAATAGATAGCTCGAGTAGCCCATTTCTGCAGTAACTATACAAGTGTGAGCTTGAATTAATGAATCCCATTAGTACAGTGGGTGATATCATCACTGAGCACTGCCTAATGGAAACACTTGGAAAGCGCTCTCTGAAAAACGCAATGCTTTGTATTTCATCAAATGCTTCGATGTAATTACTCATATCTGCAAAGACGGCTCCAAAAAGAACTTTAAAACACGAACAACAGGTCCACATAATGAGAGGTGGTCAGGAATGAAAGAGCGGGTGAGAGATGCCATTCGATTGAGCTCCGAAGAGACGTGAAGGTTCCAGTTGGGGTGCTTAAAAGAGGTATCGGCACATTACGCCAAGTAGAAGCCGTAAAAGCTGAGGGTACATGATGGCGGCTGTATCTCGTGTCCCCGAACCATTTAGTTCATTACCAATGTGTTCTAACACTTTAACAGGTCTTGAGACGGTACCACCCGTTGCACTTATTGCATTTAACCGAAGTGCATTTCGAGTGAAGCCTTTTTTGGTGGCCGCAACAGAAATAAGAAGTACACGAGGGATCCAGGGTTAGGTGCGATGCCAACTCTGAGAAGAAGTATCTGGAGCAACATTGCTGCAGTGAAGTTAGGCGAGGGGTTGGTAGTCATTGGTCGGAAAATCCCTAGCCATGCTGGTACGTAGAGCCGGTTGCCATGAGATACAGATAGGCCATAAACGACATACATCGTGATTGCCTCACCATCTTTACGAAGTCCCATTCCATGAATACCGTTATCGGAGTCCTATCGCGTGAGACTCGCATTTTTTTAGCACAATTGCATTTGAAATTCTGTAGTAAGTTAAGGGGACCCGATGGTCTAGAAATTTCAAAAAATCGATTTTTTGTTTTTTTTTTCGATATTTCGAAAGTATAGTTTCTTAAAAATGTACTGTCAAATTTTCATGTGGAGATTCTCAATATTATAGCTTCTACGGCCCATTAGCTTTAAACTCATTTATCTCCAAACTGCTGAAATAATTATGTTTAATAAACCAGGGAAGCCAGCGCATGATGGCACATCTTATCGGCCTATCTCGCTCCTACCAATTATATCAAAACTGATGGAAAAGCTTTTAGCCAAACGTCTCAACATAATTATTAAGCAAAGAAATATAATACCAGTGCATCAATTTGGTTTTCGCACAAAACATTCTACCATCGATCAAGTGCACAGAATTACTCGCATCATTGAAAACGCCTTTGAAGAAGAAAAGGTGTGCTCTGCTGTCTTTCTCGACGTGACTAAAGCCTTTGACAAAGTTTGCCACATTGGGTTTCTCAACAAAATAATTGCGCTTCTACCAATACAATATTATAATGTTCTAAAATCGTACTTATCCGATCGTTTTTTCCGAATAAAATACGAAGACACATATTCCGAACTTAAGGAAATTAAAGCTGGCGTCCCACAGGGCAGCGTGCTGGGGCCCATTCTTTATATTCTTTTTACGTGTGATCTACCTATTGACATAAATTGCTCCACAGCAACTTTTGCTGACGACACAGCCATCTTATCGGTAGGAGAAACTCAGATTGACTCAATCAAAAACCTTCAAATTTATTTAAATAAAATCTCCGAGTGGACCATTAAATGGCGCATAAAACTAAACGAAACTTCACACAGAAGAAAATCAAATATCTGCCACTACATATAAATGGCGTACAAATCCCGCATCACAACACCGCCAAATACTTAGGTATGACACTAGATACCAAGCTTAGATGGAATGCTCACGTTAAAAAGAAAAGAGAAGAGTTAGATATCAGATTTAGAAATATCTACTGGCTTATGGGCAACCAATCAGCCTTATCCTTATACAATAAAATTCTTGTATATAAGCAGGTGCTTAAACCAATTTGGACATATGGGATCCACCTATGGGGCTGCTCAAGCTCAACCAACATAAAATCCATACAAAGATTCCAAAATAAGGTAGTACGATGCGCTGTTAATGCACCTTGGTACGTCCGTAACACCGATATCGAACGCGACCTTGGCATCGAATCAGTTGCCACTTCGATCAACATCAACGCTAAGTCTCATATGGAAACACTACGCCACCATGTAAATAGCGAAGCCTCAGCCCTAATTGACCCCGTTAAATGGAAAGAAAGGCTGAAACGAAAAAAACCGCACCAACTCACGCAGTAGCCCATTTCCCTGCAAGCCTGATGCAGAGTATTTTTAAATTTAGTTGTATTGTACAAAATTAAATCCAAATTGTTCGTTAGTTTATAATTTATTAACTAGTTACAATGTAAATAATAATAAAAAAAAAAAAAATTTATCTCCAAACGACTTTTTTAGGCCTGGTGTTATGGAAAAAAAATTCAATCCAATCGTCTGAAATTTTAATATGTTGTTCACAACATCAATGGCTATCGCCTGTACTAGAATCATATTATTATTTCTATTATTTCGTATTTTTTTGATTAAAAAACTGGAAAAAAGCCCATTTTTAGAGTGCCAAATTCAAAACCGCGCCATTTCATCAAATTTATTTTTGTCTTTTTTTTTTAATCTAGTTTGGGACATAGCTAGAGTCATACTGATTAACCATTTTTTTTGTTTTTTGTGTTTCAGGTAAATACATGGTGGACCATGTAAAATTTGCTTTTTGAATCGGCTATAAGAAAAAACGAATCAATATTTTTTCAAACTTTTTTTTTTATTTTGAAGATTGAACATTGCCATTTATGAGTGAAAAATAATATCGTTCAAATGACTGCCACGACTGGCTTTACAGTAGGCCTTTCGATCAACCCAATTTTTAAGCACATTTTCGATTGTTTGGGCTCCAATTTCATGAATGGCAACTTCGTTTCGTGTTTTAAAGCATCAATCGTCTCTGAATGGTTCGCATAGCATTTGTCCTTAACGGCTCCCCACAAAAAATAGTCCAACGGGCTTAAATCACAGCTCCGAGGCGGCCAATTAATATCGGAATTCAAAAACGGTAGCCAAAAGTTCGAGCGTAACTTTGGCAGTGTGACAAGTTGCACCGTCCTGTTGAAACCAAATGTCGTCTATGTCATCCTCTTCAATTTTTGGAAACAAAAACTCGTTGAGCATGTCACGGTAACGCTCGCCATTTGCTGTAACCACGGACGAAGAAGAAGACTCACCACTTTGGAAATAGGTTTTCAATATTTCCCAATTTGTTTCAAGCGTATAGCGTCCCATTTCGTAAATGTCAAACCTTTAAGTAAATTATGAACACATTTGACATGTCATTTGTGTTACCATTCTCAAAAAAATAGGTGGTTCAAAAAGCAAACGCTATATGGCTCACCCTGTAGAAGAGCCAAAATGAACGACACCGTCCAGTTACAATTTTTCGGAAGCGTCAACTTCAGCGCAACTTTTAAAATTATAAAATTTTTTTTTTTAATTTTTGTATGTAAAAGAAGTTAAATAAAAAGTGTAAAAAATGTAAATATCGTTTTTAATTTTTTTTATTGTAAAAAAATCCTATAAATACCCTACATTTTCGAGCTCTAGACCATTCTTAAATTCCTACCTATCCAGAATCATATTTCTTCGATTGTGAGTTAGCTGTAAGGTTTACCGCCCCAATAAAGGCCTTTTCGACCCCTTTAAATAAGTGTTGAGTGTATATTTTGGTCATAACTCAACGGTTTAGCATTGCAGGGACAATATTTCGCTGTATTGATCTACAAAATTTTAGCTCTCGATATCTCAGAGGCGAAATATACCCAATCGAACGTTCTATCGTTGGAACTAAAGGGTTTTCCAATAACAAGTGTTATCTATCGCTATCGAGAGATGATTAACGATTTTTTATGGCCGGAATTGGATGGTATTGATCTAGACAACGTTTATTTTCAACAAGACGGCGGCCAGTGCCACACAAGCAACGAAACCTTTGATCTTTTACGGGAAAAGTTTCCCGACCATTTTATCTCTCGAAGAGGTGATCACAATTGGCCACCGAGATCTTGTGATTTAACACCTTGTGATTTTTTGGGCCACGTGAAAGAGAAGGTCTACGCCAACAGCCCAGGGTCGATTCAAGACCTCAAAGATGGAACTCGTGAGGCCACGAGGACATAGGGCAGCCATTTTGCAATTCGGTTATGGAAAATTTCATGAAAAGGATATTGTCCTGTAAGCGTGGTCGTAGTGGTCATTTGCCTGATGTTATTTTCCACTATTAACGGCATACCTTCCTCTTTATAATGAAATAAAAATCCAATCATTTATATTATTATTTTATAAATATTTTATTATTTTTTTTTGAATATAAGAATAACACCTCTTATTAGATAACCCTTTATATATAAATCATATAAACTGTCCACTTTAAGTTGAGTTTACGAGAAGATTCAAAGACATGCCATTCTATGGCTTTTTCAAGCATTTTTTGAAGTGCTCTTCCAACCAACTCCCAAATGCTAATCGAGAATGTGTATGCAATAGTACACAAAATGTATAGATAAATATTTTTATGTATGTATGTATTCGTACATATGTATATATGTATTGAATATTCCTATGTGTTGGTGATTTCGATTTGCTGACAACCACAAAGCTTGATAAGCGTTCATTAGGCTTGCAAACAATCTCACTGCCCTGTGTGTGTGTATGCAACATTCTTTGATCTGTGTGTGTGTGTGTGTGTGAATTTTGGTTAAGTTAACGAAGAAAACCGCAAACGTACGGAAGATTTGCGCACTCTGAAGCGGATGTGGAAACGGATGCGGATGCGAATATTATGGTAAAGGCAATGAGAATGACTTAGAGGTTTTAGTTATAGCTACGCCTTCTTGTTACCTTGGAAATCAAGCACGTAAATGTAGAAGGAAGTCGAGTGCGTGTGTGTGTGTGTGTTGCTTCATTTCGATTTGTTAATTCATTCGTATTTTCAATTTATCAAATTAAATGTTATTTTCAACGTTGAAATGCAACACAAAAGCAACGGAAAAATGAGAAGGAATGCATTTGGTATAACCTTTGTATTTATATATGTATGTGCATGTATAGATATGTGTATGAAACTATTAGGCGCGGTACACATTAGAGCGATATGACACACGATTCGATTGCCATGTGACTTAAAAGTCTTTCGCAACATTTATAATTTCGAGCTCATCTGACGAAGATGTTGCTGTAGCATTTTGGTGCTTACAGCAAAGAAAATACGAGGTAGCTCAACAATGCAACAATAATCTAAGTATTTGATCAACCTAAAACAAATGAAAGTTCCCACAATACAAAGCGAGTTTCCAAAAGAATTCCTAGCCTGTTCTTTGAGGAATATGCCTCCTCCCGTGCCACAGCCATAACAAATCGTGTACGTATCAGTGATGATATCTAAAGTAAAATTGCACTTTTTTCTGCACTAAAATTTTAAGAAACACAAAAATGTAATTTGCAGATTTTTAGGAAAATTGCAACATCAGCAAATTTTCTCAACAGCTTCCCGGAATATATTCAGAAAATTAAAAATTCAAGTTTATTCCTCAAAAGTGATCTTATCGCTTTGAAAGTACTCCCCATCATCTGCAATGCACTTACGCCAGCGTTTGATTCTGCGCTCGAAATATTTGTGGAACCCTATTTTCAGTGTAGCCAACAGAGCCGTCTTGAATTTTTCCATTACTTTCTTTCGGGTGTTAAAACGTGTTGTCCACAGTGATTTTTTTAATCGATCAAAGAGAAAAAAAAAAACAGAAAAATCGCAAGGAATAATTCAGGTGAAGTCGATGGCTGTTGGATGGTATTCGTTTCGTTCTTGGTCGAAAATTGAAGGATAATGATGGCGAATCTTTATATTTTGGCGAATAGCTTCAACTAATAGTCTTTATCAACTGCCTGATCTTCTGGAACAATTAATGTTGAACAATACCGTTGAAGTCTATCCATCCACCGTGTGCATCGCTTTCTTTTTGACTGAAAACGGTGTGGTTTTTTTGGTCTTGGTTCATCCGGAGCTCTCCTCATGTCTGGTTTGCATGTAGTACTCATAAATCCACGTCTCGTCTTCATGGAAAGCATGTATTTGGCGATATGAACACTATCCCTTTTTGGCATGAAATTCAGGTCCTCTGAGACCAACTTTGTAGCAACACGGCGCAACCCGAAATCATTAACTAGAATGTCCCGAATGGATCCATAAGCAATACTCAGTTCTCTGTCAGCTTTCTGCTGGTTAATTTGCGGTTATTGGTCAACTTTTCTTTTACTTTATTGATGGATTTATGCCACTCGTATACGCCTAGCGGCAGTTTTCTTTAGAGCATCATTATCGAGTAGGTTCCCAACATTTATAAGTCACCATCGAATCCATTTTTAACAGAAAATTTAATACAAACTCGTAGTTCCAAATTCAAAACCATTTTAAAAATTGTAAAAGATCGAAAACTCGTGCAGACGTAGACTTATTTACGACGGCTTAACGTTTACAAATGTCAAGCAGTGGCGAAAACTACGTTTTTTGGAGACTTAGTACAATATCAAAATTTCAAATATCTTAACTGGCATGCATCGCCCCTTCTTCAGCAAGCCGTGTCGCTCTGAGCGATACACAAGCGATATGTGTTGCTGCAGTGTCCCCGTCGTACAATTGCGTACTATTCACCGCTTCAATTCAACTCTCACAAGCAGATCATTGTTGCTTTCGTATCGTATTGCTTATACGTAGTAGACACCGTGTACGACGTGTGCTCTAATATGCACTGCACCTTACAAGGCACAGACACCAGGCTAAGTTATATGCGAATGTACTGTGCAACTGTGTGTGTATGTAACTATATGTAGGCGAAATTGAAAAATGAATGCGCATACAAAGGTGAAATATATACACTGGTGGTCACACAATTAGGTCACTTCATCTTTTTACAATACTAGCAATATTTTTTGTGGAACATTTTTTTTTCTGAATTGTTTTTTATGAAGATTCCGAACATGTGCTTTATATGGAAAACAATTTTCAACATCGTTTGCAAATAAAAAATTTTAAGTGATAATTAAAGTGATGCAAAATGCACCTGTGTCAGTCATCTTGAGCTACTTAATAAATCCGTGATGTCCTCTTGGAAAGATTTCTTCTTATTTCAGTGCAAATTCTATATAAAAACTACTCAAAAGCATAGAAATGAAAACTTTTGCTAAACAATTTAGCAGGCAATACTGTTTTTGCTGCGCTAAAGACAAAATATAAAGAAAGGATTGGGTAAAATCGTGCGGCACTTCGAACCAGGCGAAAAAATTGGCGTGTATGAAGTTGTCTAGTTATGCTCTACCGTTGTACAGTGACTCACAGCTTATTTGATGCAGCCAAAAAAAATTATTAAAATATCAAATATATTTATGGTATTTCCATTACAGGAAAAAATCTTTTATTTTTTTATTGCTTAATAACATGTTTTATTTAATAGTAAAAAAATAACGAAAAATGTTTCATCATAAGACAAATATGGCAAAGTAAAATCATTCAGTTACAGTTTTGAGGTCACAGCTTAAATGATGCACTAAATTAAAAATATGCAAAAAACATAAACAAATTAATATTTCGATTTGATGATTACGGCTAATACTAAGTGTGGTATCCCTTTTGATTCAGAACAGCTTTTAATCGGGAATTCATAGATTTTACAAGTTATGCTGTATAATCGGAACTAATTTTATCCCATTCTTCCTGTAGTGCTCATTTCAATTCAGAAGCATTAGGAATATTGTGATTTCTTATTTTATTTTGCAGCACTGACCACAAATTCTCAATAACGTTGAGATCTGGACTCTGTGCAGATGTCTGTACTACGAGTACATATGCGCAGTTCCAGATAACTCGAGTTTTTACAATACCGAACAGTTTCAGGGTTACAGATCTTGCTTAAGTATTTTTCGACTTCGTTCGTTAATTTTGGAGCGCTTAAATCGGTTTTTTTTCAACGTTGCGAACAATCCACCCTTATCTGCATCATTAAATATTTTATTTGGCGCAGATCTGCCCTTATCTTCTATCCTGTTTTCGTGGCGGAACCTTTCTATAATGTGCTGGATAGTTGAGGAACTAATAGCAACAATTTCTGCAATTTTTTGTTGGCTTTTGGCCTCTTTATAATGACGAACAATGTCTTCCCTTTTTTCAAGTGTGGTCCGTTTTCTCATTTAAAAAAGTTTAAAGTTTTTGAACTTTTAGTTTTTCTAAAAAAGTATTACCTGCATCAAATAAGCTGTGAGGTACTGTATATCGAAATTTTTTCCCAAGACGGAACATCTTTCGGTTGACGCTTTTACGTAAATAAAGTACAACTTTTTTTATTTGAAAAGTGTAGTTTTATTTAAACGAATTTTTATTTAGATTTTATAGTGATTTTTGTGTGTTTCACCTGGAAAAAGACATGCCCTGTATAAGAAATGGCAAGTAAATACTTTCTGAGGGGCAAATTAAAAAGTTGAAAGACTCAAACAAACAAAAAAAATGGGAAGCTTATAGTGTTCATGATATAGGTTTTCAAAGTTTTTGTGAAACGTATGGAAATTTTTGACGCCCAACACTTCAGGTAAAAATACTAAATTTTGGTGTCTTTCATATCGGCATGGTTTTGGTTATCACAATCGTTTATCAAACTACGAGCTTTTATAATATTTAGGATATTCACCTTTCTAAAACCCGAAAAAAATGTGGTAAATTTGGGAAAAATAGTATATAAAGAGCTCGGAAACTCACCTGTAATGTGTGACAAATCCATTTGAATGGTTGAGTTAAGAATATGAATAAGTAAGTACTATTCATAAAATATCATAAAATTATTCTATGGCTTACAGCGACCTTTTTCAATTTTTTCATACCATTTCAGAAAGGGATACACTTTTGCTCCTATTTTTCTTACTTCTAAATTTCATCAATATATTAAATAGCATCCGATAATAATCCATAATAATCTTTTATTATGGAATCATGGAATTTTCCTAAAAATTTTGATTGCAGGTTGACAATTTTGATGATAATTTTTTTAATCCTTTTATTTTATATTTTTGTATAATTGTTTTAAAAAGTTTGGAACTTTGACTTAAAAAGTTTTTATTATACAATAAATTATATTTTTATAAAAAATTTACGAAGAAAATGTACCATCAAAAACATTTCGAGTATTTTAAATAGATGTGAAAGTGACTTAATTATGTGGCCACCAGTGTTTGCACAATATATGTATGTGCTTGTTGCAAACTGATATAAGACCGACCTTTGTACGCCCCAATATATACAGTGGTCACACAATTTATTCTTACACTCACAGTTTATAAACAGATACATCTGATACTTAGCACAATTTTTACAAAAGAACACAATTTGTATATATTCGAAAAGAATAACATTTTTATTCAATATGTAAGGAGCAAAAACTTCCAGATTCATTTCAAACAGAGAACTAAGAGGTAATAACGAAATGAGGCACAATTTTCTGCAAAATTATTATTCGTACATAGCCATATAAAGAATATTGTATCAAAAAATAATAGAAAAGACTTTGTTGGGCCGCGCTTAGCTTTAACAACTGCTTCAAAACATCGATGCATACCATTTTCTCCTATTCAACACTTAAAGCTGTTTTTAATGACGCCTTTGATGTTAGTTTGTGCTTTCTGATTCTGCTTTCTAAGAGCACCCGGTCATGCTAAATTGGATTTAGATTCGGTGATTGAGGTGGAGTTTTAAGCTGCTTACAGTGGTAAATAAGCCATTCTTGCACGAGATAAGATGAACGTTTTGGATCATTGTCTTGTTGAAACACAAACCCTTTAGTATCCAGTCCAAGTTTAACGGCACTATCACGCAAATTATTTTTCGAAATGTTTAAATGCAGATGTGTGTTTATTTTATTATCAATAAAAACTATTTTTCCTACTCCAGATGCAGCTATGCGCCCCCAAAACATTGCATTCCTCCTCCATGCTTAACGGTAGGAATATGATTTTTTTTTATTCAGTTCTGTATTTTCTTTTCGTCACATTTTTGGCTCCGAAAACATTAAATTCCGACTCATCACTGAATATGACGTTTTCCCAAACAGAATCTGGCTCATTTATATAGCATTTGGCGAACTCCAATCTCGTTTTTCTGTTAATATCTGAAATGTAGAGCTTGCGACGTGCCACTCTGCGTTTTGCAGACAGTTATGGACTGCTTACTTTTTTATGCAAAGGCTCTAGAATATTTCGGCATAGTATCGCGGAGGTTATTTTTGGATTTTGCGTGACTGATGCTACTTTGTTTCGTTCCTCAAGTGAAGTCAATATTTTTCGCCTTCCGGCTTAGTGGTGATTAGCTTCCAATTTATCAGTATTAACGTAATTAGCAATAACACTTTGCACCGTAGAAGGCGAATTGCCAATTATTTTGTCGATTTCGCGCAGAGACTTGTTTTCTATTTAACGGGGTTTCCCACAACAGGAGTTATTTTGAATAGCCCGCTATTTCGGTAGATGTCACTTTTGAAGCTGTCATTTTTTGATATTTGACAAGTAGAAACTACGCCATTAATAAAAATGGAACGATACACGCTTAAACAATGCATTGAAATTATTAAAATTCACTATAAAAATGGTGAAAATTTAGCAGAAACGGTTCGTAAAACTCGAACATTTTTGAGTCATCGTGAAGCACCTTGTCGGACCGTAATGCAAAAATTGATGAAAAAATTCGAGCTGTTGGGAAAAGTTAGTGATGTGAAGAATAAAACCCGTGCACGTCGCTCAACAACAGCCGAAAATATTGCTGTTGTAGCCGAAAGTGTTTAAGAAAACCCGGGTTGTCCTTTCCTCGTCGTTCTTTGGAATTAGGCATTCCACAAACATGATTACACCGTATTTTGCATAAAGGTTTGGGTCTTAAGGCTTATAAAGTCCAGTTAACACAAGAACTCAAGCCGGGCGATCATCAACAACGTCGTGTCTTTGCCCATTGGGTCGTTGAAATGCATGAAAATGTTCCGGAATTCCATCGAAAAATAGTCTTGAGGCCCATTTCCACTTCGGTGGCTTCGCCAACAAACAACATTGTCGGATCTGGGGTTCAAATCCAAGAGTTATTGTTGAAAAGCCTCTATATCCTCAACGTGTGACTGTTTGGTGTGGTAACGGAAGTTTTGCTTGCGGCAATTCGTTAGGAATGTAACATTCTTACAGCTACTCAAAAGAAATATATTGTCACAGCAAATATTTTGCACAAAGCGAAAATTTTTCACGTACTACGCAGGGTGTACGAATAAATTGTGTAGCCACTGTATGTTCTTGTACACGTGTAAACACATACATACACACATATGCATGTACAATCATAATCATAACTACGTCCATACGACTGACATTTATATATTACTTCGATTTTATTTTGAAAATAAATTTTTGCTTCGCTGAATTGTGGTATGATTGCTTGCACGTACTACTACACACATACAAACATACGTACTCGTACATATATGTGCATGCATACATAGTCTTGTATATATATATATAGCAGTAATATTCCCTGTGTGGTGACAAATACTTTCAAAGTGGTTTTGATTTTCTTACTTTGAGAGAAAATCACTTGTAAGCTACGTGAAAAATACCAAAATAAACATTGAAGCTCAAAATTGAGTGGTTACAAATTCCATGCAGCATTTTTGTTCGCTATTGAATAGCAAAAATTCTTTAGCTGTCATTGCCATGGCTGTAGCAACACTGTCTGTGGCTTTTACTCGTGCAAGGCTGCCTTGTAAGCTGCTTTTCAATTGCTGCGCTTATTTCGGCAAACTTTTGTTTGATTTTATGTGGGTGACATTTTCAAGAATTCACACTTACTTAGATAGAAGATTTGCTTTGGAGTTTAAATCAAATAGAAATTTATGAAAACAGGTTTATCATAACACAAAGAGCTCACCACCATCCAGCTGTGGTTTTAGATGTCAAATGTATGGCAAACTTATAGCGAATTCCTCCCTAAAAAAGAATCGTGTCATAGAGAAGAAGGTTAGATTTGTCTGAATATATTCGGATTATGTACCTTGAAAGCTGGCACGTGGAATTTTATCCTTTTAATTTATCCTCTATAATTGGTTGTTTTCGATAAACCGTCCCAAAAAAAAAAAATAAAAATAAAAAAAAAAACAATAGCAAATAAAGTGACCGTAAGAGAGTTTGCTTATAGTAACGTTAAAAGAAGGAAATTTACAAGCAAATTCCTTAAATCAATGCATTCGAGTAATCATAGATGGGGATAGTACTCGAATTTTGTTTATTGTGAATAGAAAGAAAATTGCGCAATTGCAAAAAAAGTAATAATTTCTAAATAGCCGTCCGTTGTCCATTTTCATTTACTTACTGAATATTAGTTATTATATAATATATATACATATATATATATATATAATTGTCGGGTACACCCTTTTTGGGTGTTTGGCCGAGCTTCTCCTCCTATTTGTGGTGTGCGTCTTGATTTTGTTCCACAAATGGATGGACCTACAATTTCAAGCCGACTCCGAACGGCAGATATTTTTTATGAGGAGCTTTTTCATGGCAGAAATACACTCGGAGGTTTGCCATTGCCTGCCGAGGGGCGACCTCTATTAGAAAAATGTTTTTATTAATTTTGGTTTCACCGAGATTCGAACCTACGTTCTCTCTGTGAATTCCGAATGGTAATCACGCACCAACCCATTCGGCTACAGCGGCCGCCAACTGCATATTACTTACTTAAATATATGGACTGATTAATGATCACAATCCATTATAACACGAAAAGGACCGAAGATTTACTGGTTATGTTTCTTCGTTGTGCTCGCTCCGAGTTTGCTCTCAACTCTTTTCTTTGAAAATAACTCTTTTCAAGAAAAAAATGTATTGCTGCCAAAAACATGTGCCATGATCGACTTCTTGTTCATTGGCAAATAGCTAAGAGGTGAATAAATTAGAAGCAGCTGCTATAGGTTTTTCCAAAAAGAGTGGTTCGAAAATAGATAAAACAAGCTCTGCGTGAAGTAATAACAAAGTCCAATGTACACAGACCGCTAATCGGCGCTCAGCAATTTTGAAGGGATCCTCTGATTGGCTGATGTAATCGAGAGCAATGATACCGGTTTGTTTACGAAAAAACTGAGATTGTATTGGGGATATATAAAAAAACAAAAATCAACCTACTCTCCTCTCGTGTTACACATGTTTACTGAACAACGACTGATTGGACGTGTGTGAGTACGTGTGAAATGAGCCGACATAATTCTGCTGCTCAATATCCGATGACGTGGCAGCCGAAGTTACTGTTACAAGTTTTTCTTCGAATTACCAAATATGGTCATCTATCCTCTTTGTGCTATGTATAGAATATTTCATTGTTCAAATATCCGCTTCCTCTTCCCCTCATGGCATGGGTCCATGTGCTAAAATTTTTAATGTGCCTGCTGTAAAGATCCCGCAGAATTTGAGAAACGGTCTAGGTTAATTTGACTTTGAAAGAAAAATCTGCATTTGAGACTTGAGGATGCCTCATTAAATGAAGTCGAACGCGGCCGAATTGCACTATTTTAAAGGCGAATTCATGTCACCTAAGGGAGGGATAACATCATTTTTAATTGTTATTATTAAAACTTTATGATTTGCACATGCTGCTCAATTGAGTAACTTTTTATGTTCGGCTGATTCGTTAAGAAATCATGATTTTTTTATGAAACTACTGCACGATTCTTGTTTCATACCCTTTGTTTAGGATAAAATATTATTAAAATACAAATTTTTGAAAAAATCTCTTCGGATATGTTTAGTTAAAGCTTAGAAGATTCCTTATGAATTTTTTTCCAATTTTCAGTTGGCGTTATATAGTAGAAATAAGCGCCGGACGCGAACGACCCATCGATTAAGGTGCCAAATGGAATGACATGCGTTTAGGGTGAATAATAAATAATAGACAGGCATCACCAAAATAATATGGCCGCCCAAACCTATCAACATCGCCCCCATTCCCTATTAGAAAACCTTGTACTTTATTACTACTTCCTGTTTTGTGCGACTCGCTACTAAAAAAACTATAAAGATCCTTAAATTATTGAAAGTGCCACCTCGAGAAACCCGGAGAATCCAAAAACTGTAACTCAGTTCATAGAATTATATTACATATCTATAAGGTTTGTTATAGTTTATATGGATTGTAATAGGACTGGCTGCAGACTGGTTGTTCGAGCTATATGAAGTGGATACATTTGAGTCAACATATCACCATTGCCACTGCCCACGCGGTGCATGGAACACCAAATGATAGAAAATATTTTTCTAGCACGGGCAGGTAATGACAAATATCCGACAGTATTTCTGCCATGGAAAAGCTTTTCACGAAAAACTATCTGCCTTTCAGAGGCGGCATAAAACTGTAGGTTCCTCCGTTGGTGGAAAAACATTAAGATGCACAGCATAAATAAGAGGAGTAGATCGCCAAATACCCAATAAAGTGTTTAAGTGTGCCAAACTCCATCTTCTTGAAAGCGCACCAATCATTTCTTTTTCGTGCTAACCGGCGCTAGTTGGACACACCAAGTGAGGCCGACATGGCACCTGATCTTTCGAACGCAGAAGAGTTCTTCTTCTTCCTCTGCTACCACCAGCTGGTACTGCATCGAATACTTTCAGAGCCGGGGCATTTGTATCCATTCGGACGACAAGACTCATCCAATGAAGCCGATCAGTATATACTTACACATTCATTATTCAATACTTTTGTGTTGCCAGTGAGATAAAGCCCCGGGCGAACCGCCGAAGTTGTCTCAGACAGTCTCAGGGTTGGCCATATTAAACTGACCCATGTGATTATTAAAAAAATATGGAAAAAGAAACATTTTTTTGTGTTTCATTGTGAAAAACATTTAATTTAGTTCAAGGAGATTCGTTTACATCACTTTTTGAATATGATATCGCGCAAGTGGTCGCCCTTAGCTCGTATAGCGTAATGTGCCCGTTTTTCGGCGTTTTCCATAGTTTTGGCCAGCGTCTCGGCCGATATGGCGGCTATTTCCCGTCGGATATTGGCCTTAAGTGCGCCTAGTGTCTTTGGCTTGTTGGCGTAAACCTTAGATTTCAAATAGCCCCAAAGAAAAAAGTCCGGTGGCGTCAAATCCGGTGATCGTGGCGGCCAGTCAAAATCGCCGCTTTTTGATATCAAACGGCCAGGGAACAAAGTCTTCAATAAGTTGACGGTGGCTCGTGCTGTGTGTGGTGGTGCGCCATCTTGCTGAAACCAGAAGTGCTCCATACCATTTTCACGAACAATCGGCATCACAAAATCGGTTATCATGGCCCGATAACGCTCTTGATTGACGGTCAATGGTTGGTGTTGACCATTTTCAAAGAAGAACGGCCCAATGACAATATCAGCGCAAATGCCACACCAGACTGTAACTTTTTGGTCGTGGAGAGGTACCTCTTCAATAATTTGAGGGTTTTCAGTGGCGTAGAA